>NW_009259423.1:0-37642 GCF_000687185.1 Egretta garzetta | reverse complement strand
AGTACATATTAAGTGCAGTTATGGGCCCTCAGTGAATATTAATGATTGCTTACAGGAAACGAGGACTTGTCCTGATGGCACCCATTTCAGGGGATGTCATTTTGTCGTCACTGAAATTACTGTAGGCGTGCAGTTACGGAGAGATCTACCTCACTAAATACAGACATCTACGCTACAGGGATACGTAGCAGAGGCCCTCACCCCAGGGCTGCTCTAGAGCCAGCAGTGATCTGCTAAGTAGAGGCAATAGACTTCAAGAAATAATTTATGTTGTCCTAAACAGGTCTAAGCGTAGATGATAAACTACATCTGAAAGCCACCTATTTCATCCCTCCACTGACTACCCAGTGAGCCTTGGGCGATTATCTCAGATGCACACAGTTGCCTGTACAGTTACGCTACCCAATGTATTCTGCAATTCTCAAATACCTGTAAAAAGTTTCAGCCTCTCACTTGCTTTTAAGGAAAACTCTCAGTGCTTCAAGGCTCACAGAGAAGGCTGCTATTCACTTTGATCATAACAAGAGTTTGCCTTCATGGTTTACCTTATGAAAAGACACCCAAGAAATCAAACCCCAGAATGTTTCCAACCTCATTACCTTTCACAACCAGAGAAGCCTTGGAGGTTAGACCACGGGCACTGAAAATTACTTCCCCGGTATCATCAGGAATCACGTTTTTGATATTGAGCGTATATTTCCGACCCACGTTAGAGGCTTTAAATCGCCCACCGCTTTCCACTTTGCTCCCATTCAGTGTCCAGTTGAAGTCACCAATGCTTTCATGAGACAAAATACACTCAAAAGTGCAATCTTCACCCTCCTGGATTTCAGTGTTCTTCAGCCGTTTGGTGATGCCAATGTTCAGTTCTAGAAGACAAAAACTAGGTTAATACAAGGAGAAAAGGCTTTTATGAGTGAGACGAGTAGTAGCACTGACATTTTTAGCTCATCAGATGAGTTTATCTACTCGACTGGCAGGACAGCACTGCATTCCTTACAGATGTATTTGACATGGGAAGGAATTCTCAGACATTATCTGCTCAGAATCACCACAAGCTATAGAAAAAGGGGCTTTGCTCTGGAAGGACTGCTCGGAGAAGAGCTCACGTGGTGGAGAAGAGTTAAAATTTAATGAGCCTGAGAGGAGAAAAGCTGTCAGGCAGGAAGCCTCCAAGATGCTGTGTGAGATGAGAAATAGGATGTTTGTATTTGTTAATTTGTCACCATCCTATCCCTCCTCATGTTCAAATCAGACAAATTATCAATGTGAGTTTGAAAGCCATGAACGGTTCTCTTTCCGTCAAGCAGCCACAGGGATTAGAGGACAAGCTGAACTGCTGGGTTCTCCGATAGACAACGTTGCACTATTTTTGTGTTCCTGCAACTAACTCTGAATTAATAGTTCAAAACTGTGAAACACAAGCTGCTTGGGGTTGGGGGGGATTTTTTTTTTTTTTTTGGTTTTGTGGGGTTTTTTGAGAAGTTATTTGTTCTTCTGGGAGGATTTCTGCACCTTAGGAATGTTCAGGAAGGAAACATTGTCGCTACATTCTTGACACAAGATTTTCACTGAAACACCAGATATATCAAAGAGTAACAGGGATTATTCAGACATCACCGTGTTGTGTGAGGCTCTCGAAGGAATAGGTGTGAGGGAAAGTGACCAAGCCCACCCATATTTGCAGCACCCCTTGACTGGCCATTGTCTATGATATTTACCTTGAACGCTGACCTTTGACTTGGCAACATCAGTGCCAATATCACATGTGTATAAACCTGCATCTGTCTTTTCAAGGTCATGGATAATGAGGCACAGGGTCTTCCCAGACTGTATCTGCTCATACTTGTTACCAGAAGTGAGCTTCACACCATCCTTTTTCCAAACAGGTTTGACCTTCTCTTTGGAGACTTCACATTCCAGTTTAATCACACCTCGCTCCTCACCAAAAATATCGTCCAAGGACTTCATGAAGACAGCAGGCTTCTCTGAAAGTTAACGGGCAAAACAGAACAGCCAGGATATTTAAGTTGAGACATTTTTAATTGCTACCAAACATTTAAAGACACCTTAAGTAAATCCTTAGCAATGCTGATGATACCAATGCAGAACCTAAAGCAGCCCCACACCTCATGATTGGAATGAGTTTTAGGGAAAATCAGAATTTATTAATGGGAGGATGCATGGCAGGAGAGAGGCAGCCTGCATCGCCATGGATGGGAGCAATATTCAGTGCTGTAATTGTGGTCTCTCTTATGTCTGCACACCTCTGAGATTGCAAAGCCTCCTTTTTTCTCTGTGTTGGGACATCTGTCAGGCACAGGACATCCCATCACAGGGAATGGGGCATGGAGCAGGCATGTAGGGCCTCAGTGCAGGCCAGAGGGACACCTTCACACTTTTATGGAATAGCTACGAAACAAGATACACTGGGTTTAAGGAAACCCTTCTCTGTGTCATGGAGGAGCAGAAAATGTTCTCTGGGAACATCCTTTCTCATTGCAGCAGTCTACAAGTGGAAAGGGGTCAGGTGGTTAAAAGAAAAATGTATGAAGAGAAGTAATTGAGATGTTGGTCTTCTAAAGCCAGACACCTGGCATTGCTTTTTCATGATGCAGGATTCATGCAACAGGAGCAGCAAAAAACAATATGCTGCACATTCTCCTCACTATCCTGAACATTTTTGCTCTTGCTTCTTTGTTTTATTGATTCCCCTTATCTAATTTCAAAAATATTTGACACAGGATATTTATACCTGTGAAATTTTTTAACAGATATAAAATAAAGAAGAAAGGAAATCCTTCAGACTCTGAGTAGATAGAGTAAGAGAGTTAAATTATTCAGATACTCTGGGAAGAACAAATTAGTCATGATCAGGAGGCAAAATGAAAAGGAAAGCAGAGAGATTATTCTCTAAGAGAGTGCAGAGGACATCAGACTGATTGTCAGAGAATGGTTCAGAACATTCCCCACCCATTTCCTGATACAAGGAGGAGTTAATTTAGGATAACAAATCAGTATGATCTACACCCACACATGCATGTACGGGTGCATTGCTAAAGAAAATGTGATTTTGAAATTTTGGTGAGAGTTTTGTCATGTTTCTAACACACCTACAATAATTCACCCAATTTAACATGGCTTAGCTGTGCACAAGAACATGTTAAACCACAGCAGCTCGAAGTTTGGTCACATATCTAAAACATGAAGGACAGCAGGAAACGGTGTCAGTCTTCTCTTTGCTGATTCAGTCCAACTCCAGAACTGATGTACTAAAGGTGCGCCCTACCCTTGGAAGTACACCAAAGTTCACCCCCTTACAAACAACAGTTTATAGACTATATCCTACTGAAGAGACCTACAAGTAAAGGAAATTTGTCTTAGAATCATAGAATCATCTAGGTTGGAAAAGACCTTTAAGATCATCAAGTCCAACCATTACCCTAACCCTGCCATCCCACCTCTAAACCATGTCCCTAAGCACCTTATCTATCCTTCTTTTAAATACCTCCAGGGATGGGGACTCGACCACCTCCCTGGTCAGCCCATTCCAGAGCCTGACAACCACTTCTGTGAAGAAATTTTTCCTAATGTCCAACCTAAACCTGCCCTGTCATAACTTCAGACCATTTCCCCTCGTCTTGAGACCAAAGCATGAAAAAGAGCTATGGAAAGTTTTGGCAGGACATCAAAATAACCTTCCTTAGAAAAGTCATCAGCTACAGTAGAAAATTACACTGGAAGAAAACCCCTGCATGCCTGTTACTCGGCCCCAGAGAGGTGAAGCTTACGAGCAGGATTGCTGCATGGGAATGGTAAATAAGAGCTCTTTTGCATCTCTTATTTACATCCAGGAGTAGTGTGATCACAACCCACCTATCACCTTCAGACGCACAGTCTCTGACACCTTGTCTGACTTCATTGTCACTGTGCCAGCATCCTCAGGCTTGACCTGTTTCATCGTCAGCATGTAGCAATTGCCAACGTTCCTGATGTCATTGAAATTGTTGGTGTAAAGGAGGGTGCCATTGAGGAACCATTCCACATCCTCATCATCATGGGACAGCTCACAGGAGAAGACAGCGGAGCTCTCTTCTTCAATTTCCACGTCCTGCAGGTGTTTGAGTACTTCTACATTGCGGGCTGTAGGAAACCAAGGTGCATCATCACCACTGCCACCGTAAACCAGTACTGTTGCCACAAATAGATTTCATAGTGTTTATAGAGTTTATTAGATGATTTAGTCTGGTCTCCTGTACACCATGGGTCATTACATTTCATTTACTTGGTTCTGCATTTGGTCCAACAAAACCCCATCCATTAAAAAGACTGTATTGTCCAGACCCCTCAATTCACTTTCAACACATAAAACTGGTTTGCTTTTTTTTTTTCTTTTTAATTTAAAAATAAGTAAGTCTTTCTAAAATGGTAATGACATTACAGCAATGCCTAAATACCCCACAGAGCTCCGGTCCCTATGTGCTCATCACTGCACACACACAAACACGTTACAACTAAATTATCCCTGACTCACTGCCAGGGAAACACAGGGGATGAGATGAAGACAATGGGTTTGGTCACAAACAGCAAGTACGAAGAGATTAAGCAACTTCTTAATGACTAGATGACCTCTAGGGGACCCTTCCAACCCAAAACATTCTATGATTCTATGATTCCTCAGGTTTGGGGAGCAACAGGAAGTTAATTTTCCTCCCCAGATCTTGGCCAGAGGTTTCTCTTTGCAGTTTCTCCACCCACAAAATGCTGTTTCTCAAGGACTAACTCACTCAGAAGTAGTTTCGGGGAGTATTAAATAATTTTGTCATTTGGATGAACCTCTTCAAGGCCAACCTATTACTAGAGCTGCTTCCTGAACTTATGGAAATGATTCCATGGGTCACCTCCAAGTCTTGCTGAAAGTGACACAGTGGTCATCTTTTCTTACAGTTTTACCAGAGGTGAAGAACTGGCTAAAACCAGTGCCATACTAGGATGAGGTAGAACATCATGATGAATAACAAGTGTGTATCAGGTATTAAAGCTGACACAGTGGTCAGGAGATGAAAACCAAGATGACCAGAATCAGAGGCCTATAGCAGTTTAACATAAAGGACGTTTTTAGCAAGAAGTACCAAAGATTTCTAGTTCCTTGGATGAATTGGAAAATAATGTGCTTTGAGAAAGATGCATGAATTTCTGCCTTACCCAGATGGCGCCCTAACACACGCGTTACCTACTTCATGGTAGTTGCAGGATTTCAGTATCATGGAATATCAGCATAGTGCATAATACAGGCAGTTCACTTAACCTATTGCATTTATATAAAATTAACAGGAGAGAACTGTAGGAATCTACTCAAGATGAGAAGTTCTAAGTGAAATACTGAACCATAAAGATATCACAGAATCACAGAGCGGTTTGGGTTGGAAGGGACCTTTAGAAGTCATCTAGTCCAATGCCCCTGAAATGAGCAGGGACACCTTTAACCAGATCAGGTTTCTCACAGCCCCGTCCAACCTGGCCTTGAATGTTTCCAGGGATGAGGCACCTACCACCTCTCTGGGCAACCAGTGCCAGTGTTTCAATAACCTCA
The DNA here is from genome assembly GCF_000687185.1 of Egretta garzetta. NCBI lineage: Eukaryota > Metazoa > Chordata > Aves > Pelecaniformes > Ardeidae > Egretta > Egretta garzetta. The sequence continues at coordinate 32,049 of NW_009259423.1, read as the reverse complement.
TCATAATAAAATTCTTCCTTATATCTATGCAAAAGGCAAGTCCCCCTGCTACAAACCTCACGTACCTTCAACGGTCAACGTGGCTTCGGTCTCGGCATTTCCAGCCCTGCACTTGTACAAGCCAGCATCTTCAGGCTTCACCTTCAAAATCTTGAGCTCTGCTGAATGCTGCTCCCGCTTGATTTTGAACTTCTCGGAGGGCTCAATGGGTGTGTGGTCCTTGAACCACTTCACAACCTTTGGAGAAGGCCTGAAGTCGCAGGACAGGATGACTGAATGGCGCTCCAGAGCTGTCTTGTCCTCCATCTTCCTGGTGATCTGTATGTGGTAATCTGCAAAACAGGGTTGGGAAAGAAGAAAGGATCAATCTGTAGAAGAGGAAAGTTTCTAAATTGTATTCCATGCCAATTAATTTCACGTATGTCATTCACAACTGTTTTGTGAACTGTTCTGATGGTGCTACAAGGTTCTGTTGCAGAGCTGATGTGCTTTGAAGCTAAACCAGCATGATGATCTATAGGGAATGCTGGTTTCTGTAAGGTAATACTGTATATTAACCACCAAAAGCATGGTCCAGTTCTGGTTCAGTCCTTGCTGAATTGCTCTCTAATAGAGGTTTTTATTCAAGAAAGAACAAATTAAAGACAAAAGGAAGACTTCAGGATATGATTGGAGATATTTACAATGGTGACAGCAGAAGATAAAAAGCCTTGAAGCTTTGTCCCAGATCAAGTCAATGACAAATTGGATTAAGTAAATGAGCTATCAAGCTTGTCTAGTTCAGAAATGGGACACAATAAACTCTCCTGGCAAATTTCATCTGTTTTATCCTCTTTGGTAAAGTCAAAAAGAAAAAACAAAAAGCCAAAACCCAGTCTTAGCTCAATAGATTTGAATTCCAGGCAGACAAACTCATTTAATCAGGTCCTTTCCTAAGACTTTGCTGTCTCATTTCATGCATCCAGCATTGCACCCAACAACTTGTAATCGGGAACTAAGCAGATCTTCCACATGTTTGCAAGACCCCAGCCAGTGGAGCGTGCACATTAGACAGTACATATGAAAAATTACTTTCCGGGGTCTGTGATAAGAAGGATCTCTCATGATCTAATTCAAGCTAGGACATAATCACATTACCTCTGACAAGCAGGTTTGCTGTGGATTTTGATTTCCCAATGGAGAATTGAATGGTGCCTGTCATATCAGCACTGGTTTTCAGTATTGTCAGCCGGTGGATGGTGCCTTCTTGCTGCATGATAATATTTCTGCCAGCCTGTAGGACTTCTCCACGTAGAGACCATTTGGGGGGTTTCACAGATGGAATGGATATCTCGCATTCAAACCTGGCTTCTTCAGGCTCAGTCACATCCTCATCGCACAACTCCTTTACAATATTAATAGATTGCTCTGGATGAAGGACGGAATGAGAAAGCAGGGGTAGAGGAGTCATGAAAGAACTCTTCCATTAGCATCCTGCACACTCATGACATCTTTTCTGCATTTGAATACTGTGCTTATTGGCTCAAAAGGCCTTAAAGGATCCTTTTATTTTTTTCTATAAAAATAAACACATAATGCTGGTCACAGGTCAGACAGCGAGACTGACACAGCCTCAAGAGAATCCAGATCTCCTGGTTCCCAGTCCTATTTCTAAAGCCACCTACCCTTCCTGATCTCAAACATTTGGCACTGTAAAATGGAAAAGAAGGTTCACTGAAATGCAGATGCTGATAATAAGAAAGACTTTGGTTAGCTACAGAAACTTTGCTTTGAACAATAGACTTTTTTCACCATATCTGATAAAATTCTCTGGAACAGGAATTTCATCACTTTCCTGAGGAGAATATACCCTATATTCATTTTACAAGATGTTCCTGCACTTATAATCCTAAAAGGATTCAATACCAATGGGCCTCAGAATAAATCAACACTGACTCAAATTACTTTTTAAGCAGTATTTTGATTTCAGAGTAAATGACCAGGGCTTTTTGAATCAGCCAGTCCTGCTTCCAATGCATCCTAGGAGGGAAGAAATGATTTACTACCTTCAACAAAGAAATTAGCACTGCTTTTGTCATCGAAGGCATCACAAGTATACGTGTCCTCATCTTCATAACCTGCATCGTTGATGATGAGTTTCCGATAGACACCATTGCTCACAATTTCGTATTTGTCACTAGGGTGAATTTCGACATCCTTTTTATACCATTTAACTTTGGCGTTGGCACGAGACACCTGGCACTCCAGGAATCCCCGATGTTTTTCAAGAGCAATCTTATCTCTCAAAGGCTTCACAATTTTTACAGGCAGCTCTAAGAGGAGTAAAAAAAGATGGAATAATCAGCATGGCTTCCATGAAAAGTACCAATTAAAAACTCATTAGCAATATGTCCTTTATGTTCAGTTATTTCGATGATGACAGGAATCCCCACTACGCTAAGCACTCAACTAGCACCCAGCAAGTGAAGAGCTAATGAAAGGAAAACTTTTTATCCCTCTTTTACCTCTTGGATGGCTGAACTGCAGAGATAACAGGGAATTTACTCAACACTACATGGCAGCGCTATGGCAAAACCAGGGACTGATCTCAGATTTCCTGAGCCCCTCATCAATTCAAGTGTCTTCCTTCTCTCAGTCTCTATCACACTGTTTTAAGCTAAATATACGCCAAAAAAAAAAATAATGCTGTATTCTTTTTAAACACACCAGAAAGAGAAAATGCAGGAGAAGGTCAAGCTATGGCTTTTTGCCCCTCAAAGCTCAAACATTCATTTTAATATCTCCAAGTACAAAACCAACCTCCTGAGAAAATAAACTGTGTTATTTAGCAAAAGTAAATTCCCAGGCTGATCTTTCACATGCAGTAAGGTAGGCAGGAGTTTTTCTTTCCCTGAAAGCTTTAGGTGTTGTTTAACCTCCTTCACGTTAAAAGTGAGCGAAGTTGTTTGGTTTCCAACATTGAGGGAGTTTAAGCTGTATCGGCATGAAAAGTATAATTACCTTTTACAGTAAGCTGGGCACGAGATTCTGCCTTTTCCGCTACAAATTTGATCTCTGCTGCATCTTCAACTTGGACACGCGTGTAAGTCAGTGAATAGGTCTTTCCTGAGAACAGACACATAACCAGACATAGCTTCCCTGGAGCAAACAGCTTCACTCTCCAAGGCACGCTGCCAGGCTGAGCATCGTTCATCTGGTTTCAGTCCATCACCACCCGCTCTCACGGCAGCAAGGCCAACCACTCCCCTATGTCTATGTCCCCCTATCAAAGGATAACCTAACCTCAGCTCCTCCAAGCACTGATTGAATGTGGTCCCCACCATCTGGAAAGTACTTGAAACAGAAGGATCCGACCCACTGTCAGATGATACAAATTCCTACCCGCTGCTGGCAGTATGGCATGGTGGGATGACACCAAATTTGCCTTACTATGAGTTCCCACCATGTCACTGTCCCAGCCTAGCTGCAGCGCCAAAACAAAAGGGGAACTCTCTGCTAAACCTTCTTAACTTAATTTTGAAGGTCAGACCCTTCTGCCTAGTCTCCCACACCAGAACCTACTCCAACCCACCCCCATTCAAGAATGAGATCCCCCTTTTTTCATCCTACCATCTTGACGCATTCTAATATTGTCGGCAGCCTTCAGCTTGTTGTCATTTTTGTACCACTGGGTTTGGACCTCATCATGTGAAATCTCACAGACGAAAGATGCGCTCTCATATTCATTCACTTCCACATCTTCCAGTGGTTTTACAATCTTGATATCTCGTGCTGTGAAATCATAAAGACAAATGGTCATTTGCGGTTTCTCCATAACTGACTGTGGTGTATTTACCTTCTGCATACTCTCATGGGAAAATCGTATTGTGTTTTATTCTAGCCCAGCCTCCCTTCCTGGGTGGTTTCACTCTTCAACACAGTAACTACATTTTATGCGTGAACCTACAGGTAGAATCACCAGCCACAGTGGAGCTCACTGCAAGAGGATTTTATAGATGCCAGACCATTATACAGGTTTTAAAAGAAGTGAAACATATTAATGAAAGAAAATCTGCCAAGGAAAACTAAACACAAGCCTACAACCTCTCATGTCACTATAAACCTGTTTCGTTCACATCCTTTTCTGCATGCTGTCCTTTTTCTCCCCTGCTTGTCTGCCTGAACTGCATCAGCCACAGGGACCTCAGCCACACGTTTTACCTGGGAGACACCTTTCCTTCAGAGTCCCCCAAACTCCGTAAAATCTTCTTTAACTCTGCAGCTTTGTACTAATTTATGTCAGAACAGACCCATATTTCTGTGCTACTGCAGCCCTTTCCTTTTGAAAGAGAAAACCTCGATACACCTTGGACCAGAGCTGAGCTGCAAACCAGCCAGCATTCATATAGCAACCCATCCCAATCACAAAGCCAGGGAGAAAAGGGGGAGTTCAACAGAGCAGCAGCACAGGACAAATGTTCATGAAGGTATTGCTGAACCCAAGCGGCCACATGAGGACAGCATCTAGTAAGCAATAAGAAAGAGCAGATCTGTCTCTTCAGATGCCCCTCTGGAAAATAACATCTGCCAGGGCACAGGGACCCGTCTGTTCAGTAACTGGCCTTCAGCACTCGCTTATCTCTGGTTTTTCAGAGCCTGGTGACAAAACACATCTGGTGCTTGACGAGTGGCACGGCGTAGCACATGGAAGGAAAAACTGTCTTGAGTATAAAGGAGAGATGCAGTCAGAAATCCCAATGGTTTTCTTAGCATTTACAACATAAAAGTCAGGCACATCTTGAGATCATACCCAGGGCTTGCCCAGTCCCTATCCAGCCCAAGTCCCCCTGTGACAATGGCAGAAGCTAAACGGAACCACATGCACACCAGCCATTGAATCCCAGCTGTGTGCCAGGCTGTCCGGTATTTGCTAACTTGCCAACCTAGAAACACCATTCAAATTCCAGGGAACAGAAATCACTTATGATAAATGGAAAACCAAGGTAGCACCTTTTCCAAAAACACCCTTCTAAGGCTAGAGCAAGCACAGGACAGCTCTGCCAGCACTTTCTCACTAGGAGGAGAACATTATCAAAAAGGGTAATTGAGAAACACACGAAGCATTTCTTGCTGTGCAGTCAAAACTACTGCAGTAGGTGCAATTTCCTACTCCAGTCAAACATACCGTGAACCTTTAGGGTAGCTGATGTCTTGTCTTCAGCTGCTTCACATGTATAGGTTCCCTGGTCTTCATATTCACACTTGTGTATAATGAGGCTTCTCTTATTTCCCTGGGCAATAATCCCCACTTTTTTACTTTGCTGGAGCTCCTTCCCATCCTAGAGGGGAAAAGGGCAAACCAGATCACCATGAACTCTTCTACATCTGCACCAAGCAAAACAAACATTCAGATCTGTGCTTAATTCACCCGTTTCATTGCATTTAATGGAGCTGTGCTTGCTGGAACATATGCTGAAACTTGGGCACAGTGCAAAGTTCTCTAGAAGCAGGAGTGGCTGAAGAACATGCATAAATTTTGGTTGACCTAAGACACCCATATGAAGCCTTAAGGCACTGTACAGGGTTGTCAGTAAGCCCCTTCGGACATCACCTTGAAGAAATGCTGTTGGACTCTATGATCTTAAAGGTCTTTTCCAACCTAGACGATTCTATCTGAGCTTCAAGTCCAACCTAGATGATTCTATGATTCTATCCCCATTTAAGGGAAGTATCATCTGAGCTTCAAAGAAGGCTCATGAAATGCCTGAGCTGATCTCCAAAATGATTGTCAGGTGAAGGGGAACTGAGTCTTCACCTTAAATCACAGTTCCCAATGAGGCTATAAATCCGAAGTGAGAACTGCTAGGTATGAAGTAAAGCACAAGACTGCACTGCTATCAACAGCTGAGCTCATGTTCTGTGCAAAACCAGTTCAGGGGTTCACTATAAACTCAAGAGAAATTTAACTTTCAACCTGATAAATGCACCCAGTAAATAAATAACACTGAGAACAATGAACTGTATAAATGCTGAGCAAATGCTGTACCTTGAACCACTTAACATCCACATTGGGCCTGGACAGCTCACACTCGAATGTGACTTTGTCCTTCTGAGTCACACTGACATCCACCAAAGGTTTGCTGATTCTCACAGGCAATTCTGCAAAAAAGAGAAAGTCTGGTTCGTGGGGATTTAGGTCTTCGGGACCACCTTGCACAAGGAATAACGAACAGGCAGAGCCTAGCTTCCATGTTTAATAAAACTTGTGACAACAAAATCCTATTGTTTTGAGCACATTATCCTGAGTTGTCCTGTGGCCAATGATGTTACAATAATCCTGCTGACATTAGAAGGATACATTACTGATGATGGCCCAGTGCATGACATCCCTTGTAGGTACAAAGCAAGGTTGTTGCTCTCTTAAAAGCTCTCTCTCTGGGTCAGGAGAAGACAACCATGTCCCACATCAACCAGGGCCTGAGACTTTCGGGTCTGTGTACCTGTCACAGTGAGCCTCCCTGATGAATGAATGCCATCTGCTTTGAAGGAGATGAGTCCTGCATCTTCAAGAGTCACTGAAGAAAGAGTCAGTGAATGTTTCTTCCCCAGGACACCAATACTGATATTCGGTGAAGGCTTCAGCCGAACGCCATCCTTCTGCCAGGTCCCTTCCACGTCCTCGTGCGACACCTCCACCTCGAAGGTGACGGTCCCTTTCTCAGAGACTTCGAGGGGCTGAAGACCTTTCACCAGCTTGATCTGTCTCACTGAAAAAAAGGACAAGTTGGAGATCTCACACCGACATCAGTGAAACAGCCTGAGGACTTCCAAAAAGATTATTTCCCAATTCCTCATGCAGGTACCTGCCAGTTAATTGGTATCTGCCAATTAAACAACCACCTTTGCAGGAAATAAAACCTGTTTGTGACCATACTGCTAGCATGGCTGCTGTCCTTAAAAGGGATGCTTTCAGCTGGGACAAACAAGTCAGCCAAACATTGCAGAAAAAGGGAAAACTGGTCCTTTTTCTATCATGGTCCACTACACTCACTGTCTATGCCAGAAATAAGCTTTGAAGTTGTACACCCACACAGGAGTAGAGGCATTCCCGTGCTGGGCGAGGTGGTCATCAATAACCATCAGGAATAAACACTCTAGAAGATAAAACTGTTGTTATTTACACTGGGACCAGGCTCCCTGTGCTGTACAGCAAGAGAGACGTTGCTGAAAATACTTACTGTCCAAGCATAATTCAAGAGAAAGATTATCACTAGAGATTAATAGAGCATGAATGAATAAACAATATTGTGCAGCTCTTCAACTAGGATAAAATAAAGGAGAGAGGGAAGTAGCAGGGAGAGGAAAAAGATTTTAGTAAAAGGAAAAAGAAAAAGTCCACGACACTGTGTGAAGTGTGCTGACACCTCCCAGCTCAGGGGACAAAGCATCTGTGTTTTGGGTGGATATTACCTGTTCCCACGACATCAGTGCCCTATCAGTCAGTAAAATGGATTTAGTGTTTAAACTCGACTCACCCTCAAAAGAAATTAAGTTGCCAATTGAAAAAAAAAAAAACCAAAAACTAACAAAAACCCCCAACCAACCAAACCCGCCAAAACCCACCTCTACAAAGCCACAAATTACTCACAAGAACCTTCAATTCCTATGGGTCCCCTGGGAATATTTCAACCTTGTAGTGCATGTTTAGAAGAGAGAATCCATATTCACCCAGGATCTGAATGAAAACGTGACCAGGAGTGGGTTGTGGGCTCTGTTCTGTGGTCATGGTTTGGATGCAGCTCCTGGGCTGAGGACACCATAACCCCTCTGAGGCTCAAACATCTCTTGATGGCACCTACCCCTGTGCCACACAGGGGACAACACAGGATGAACTATTTCTCCAAAGGTCCCACAGAGATGATAAGAGTAGACTATGACTTTATTAATAAACTTGGTAGAAGCCCAGTACTGTTCTCCCCAGGAAGGCAGTGGTGGACTCCATGTCATGCCAGCTCCTTACACCTTTTCTGTCCCTTCTGTTGCTGTTACACCTCACATCAGGTTTAAAGAGGAGCAAATGCATCTGATGTAGGATCCTGTCTAACCCCTCTCTCAAGGAAACCCCACTGATTCTCCTCTCATGGTCTTCTCCAAGGTCATGACCACTTAAACGGATATTCACCCCAAAACCACATCTTGAACCAGACAAATGAGGGAAGTGCAGACACTTTCAGTAGCTTTCCTTCCCAAACTAAGACACCAGCTCTCCCAGCTTTGCTTGCTAGAAGTTGCATTAGTCCCCGATTTCTGATCTGATTTTGTGGCTGGTCCCTCTCCCCCCTGGGCACCTCATTCTCTAAACTGAACACAGCGTGCCTGCTACTGTCTAACTTTTCCCCTAGGCCAACAGATACTCCAGCCCCTGAAACAGTGACTAGACTGAAGATCAAACTGAAGTCGTCCCAAGGAGATAGCGAAAGGGACTTGCAAGAACATTAAATAAATGGCATAGCAATTTCTAACTTAGTAAGTGGCCTCCTGGATACATCCTCACCTGGTGGTGTATGTAGGAGGGAGAAAAACCCCACTTTTTCAAAGGCCTTGTCATAAAGCAGCAACAGTTGGGGAATGGCAGAACTTTTACAGATTTTATTTTAATAGATAATATTTTGTGTCAAGAGATTCGAAATATCATACTCATTTTCCCAGTCTAATTTCTCCTATAATTAATTGACCTAATTACGCTTTTCCCTGCTGAAAGCTTAGAGGTGTATCAGAGGAAGGATCACTTTACCCATGGCTTACTGATTTAAGTCTTCCACAAACATTTCCTTCTAGTCATAACTGAAAATAGACATTCAGCCAGATGTTACTGGTTTGAGCCGCTCGGTTGTTTTTAGGATCTCCTGGCATCTTAAGATCAGAACAGATGATTGTCTTTTGGTGAAACAACTTTTATACTCAAGTAAATCAACAGTTTTTCACATAGCTATTCCTTATTTACCTTGCTCTGAGAGCAACCTCAAACCAGGCAGTATCAGTCCAGCTTGGTATTTCTTAAATAAAGGTCTTCTAAAATCAGGCTGCTTAACCTAAAGCTGAGCACCAAGTAGTAGTAGCTTAATTCCCCAGACTGCGAGCATTTAAAGTACTTCTGCTGACCTCAGTGTAAGCTCTAACACATTCTACTGAAAAGAGGCCACTTGCTTAAGTGCCAAAAAATGGAGCATAATTTTGGACTTCTACTTTTAGAGTCTTGCTTGTAAAGCAGGGCAAGAGATTGATGCCATCTCAGTTGCAGGACTTGGATGCAGAACACACATAGTCTATCAAGATTCTTGTATATGGCCCCTTTCCTGCTGCATCTCATAACTAAAGCTTGGATGATCATATGCGAAAAGAATTCCCTGCAACGGTGAGCCGGTTCCCCTTTTTGATCATGGTCACTCTCAGATCACCTTGTGTTTCCATCACTGCATGAAACTATCTCAGTTCATCATGAGAGGAGCTACTTCTTACAGTGACACTAAGCATAAGTGATAAGGATGCAGCTGGGTGCCAGGGAAGCACAACCCAAAATCCTCTCCCTCCATCAGAACAGGAAGTTTATAAACCAGACAGCTACACATCTACGCGTGCATGACTCACCTGGCACAAAACACTCTTGGCAGCTATGGGGGCCACCCAATTACTTCCTATACAAACACTGGTCTATCATTTTTGGTTTTACTACTTCACTATAGCAACAGCCAGTGCCTAAACCCAGGTATAACTGTGTCTACAACCAACTGCTGAAACATCTTGCTGGAAGGAAACTGAGTGTCACCCCGAGTCTGAAAAAAACCAACGCCTTGGGATGCAGTGCGTAAGAGGATGGAGCAGCAAACTACCCCATACTGCACTGCATTCTTCCAACACATTGTGGCCATGGAAGTCCTGTATTTCTTTATCTTCTGTGGACCCAGATCTTCCCATTTAACTGAGACTGTAAACCTGAATCTCATTCTAAATCAGGATTGTAGTCACCCATGGTTCCTTGAATAGTCAGAAAGACAGTCCAGAAGGTAATTCAGTGCACCTAAGACTTAAAACACTCTCTGGAGGTCTTTTTTTCTCTCTGTCAACTACAGAAGGAGCTGAAAGTGATGTGCTAGATTTAGGCTGGATGAATCCAAGCTTAATCTACCAGCTGCTAGTCACTGGTAACATCTGGGTTTTTTCTAGAGCTATTCAGTTTGGAAAAAAGATGAGTAACTGCTAAAAGAAGTGAGAACAGACCCATACCAGGATGCTAAAGCAGTGAGGTTTTGAAAATTGTCAGCCAGGAAAATTTTGAAGATGAAGCTGTCTTAGCAGTGCATGACAGTGATCTGACAAACCCTGCTCTGTATGAGAACATCTGTCATCAATTTTTTATATCTTTGGTGCCATCAGAAGACCACAATATTATAAGGCTGGAAAGACCTAGAAAAGTTATCCAGCTCTTCCCTCCCACTCTAGGACACCCTCAGCTCTTTACATCACCCCAGACCGATACTTCACTAACCTTTTCTTAAACCCATGATGGAGGCTCCAAAACCTCTCCAGACAACCTATTCAGTCATCCAACCATTAAAAAGCTTTTTTATTGTATAACCTGGATCTTTCTCATTGCAGTTGAAGTCCATTATTTCCTGTCGTTATTTCCACATGGAGAACAGATTGTTCCCTTCCACTTTATAACAGCCTTTTATGTACTTGAATTCTGTTATCAAGTCCTTCCTTACCTATTATTTATGACCTACACAGCACCAATTGGTGGCAGGGGCTTTACAGACAAAATGAGATAGTCCTTAAGCACTCAAATCCTATCTTCATCTCTCCTGTAACAATCATGACAAAAGGATGTAAGAAAAAGGACAGAAGTACATGGCTACAGCTGAGGCACCATTAGCTCACTTGAGAGGGCAGCACCCTCAGACACAAGATTTGATTTTGTATTATTTTTAACCCTGATTGAATATAAAGAGATGTTCTGAAAGAGGTGGTTTGCAGAGAAGAATTAGGGCAATGCGTGGCTGAAGAAGGAATGGTTTGCTAAAAGCCATACAAAGGAAAAAAACAGAGTGTACCAGAGAGTGAGAAATTTCAGAGGAAGGAGAAGAATCAGCTAAGAAGCTTAATGGTCAACAGCATGACTGAAAGCTGGCATGAGATGGGGGCAACAAGAATCAGCCAGGTGTTCTCCATTTACTGCCCTTGCTGCCACCTCCTCTCAGCCATTTGACTGGTTGCCAAGCCCATGGCTGTGTCCCCATGTCCCCATGGCAAGCAGGGGTGGCAGTGGCCATTATGATAATGGCAGAGACCAAAATCCACCTCTAAACCCTGTCCAGGGTATTTATAGAACTGGAGATCATTTAACTTACTTTCCACATTGATTTTGGCTTGGGTCTTGTCATCAGGACTCTCACAGCAGTAGAAGCCCCTGTCTGCAAAGGAGATGTCCTTAACCACCAAGGTATGCTTTGTTCCCTCAGCTTTGATCTCTATTTTTTCACTGGGCTTCAATACAATGCTGTTCCTCATCCACTTCACCTCTGCAGGCTTGGTCAGCTCTATCTCCAAGGTCACTGTGTCCCTCTCTTCAACTGTTTTGGGCTCCAGTTTCTTCTTGAATGAGATTGAGGCCTCTGCAAAAGGAGAAGAAATACTAGTAAGAAAGTAGAGGATACAGGAGACAAGGTTTCAGAGAGAATGAAAATGGTGGGTCATGTATCTACAGTTCCAGTGCATTCTGGGCATCCATATTTAATGATGCACAAGCAGAATTTCTCTACTGCTTACATAATCAGTCAGAAGGAAGGCCACAAAGTAGCATAGGTCATAACATCAGTGATGGCCACTCAAAGGGATATTATCACCTCCTACCTCGGACTTTGAGATTGGCTTTGCTTTCTACACCCTCAGCATTGGCAGAGATTTCAGCTGCATCTTCCAGCGTCAGATCAGTGATGGTGAGGCTGTGGTTGGTGTCCTTCTGCGAGATCACATACTTCTTGCTGGCTTCAATCTTGGCACCGTTCCTGAGCCAAGTGACCACAGCATCACTGGGAGAGACAGTGCACTTGAACACAGCTTCTTTGCCTTCCTCAGAGACCACGCTGTTGAGACTCGTAACGAATTTCACAACTCTGGGAGCTGATGGACAGGAATAAAAGGTTTAGGAGCATACCTTTGAGACATGGCATAAACACCTTCGAAGAGCCAAAAGCTCCAATGATTTTATCAGAAACGTCAATTTTTATTACAGTAAGTGATCACAATAATGGGTCATTACATTTCCCATGTCTGAGTAAGTTTTGCGTATAGAGATGCCAGAAGAGAGAGGCAAAGAAGGAGGAGGAAAAAATCTCATCTTAGATTTGGGATACTTAATTCCAGCCTCAAATGCAATATGAAGGTCAATTTGGCCACATAATAAGAGATCTGAGCTCAACAAGTCTCAAAATCATTATGTTCTTCACAAATAGAGGTTCCACTGGTGCTGAGAGAGGAAGTGGAGTTTGTATTTTGCTGTCAACACCGGAGACAGCACAAACACACAAATAAACTCAGCTTTGCAGGGCTGTAATGGATGAGGACAAAACCCAAGGATCCCTCCATATTTTGACCATGCAGTTCTAGAGACATACCTTTGGGGGTGATGGTAATGCTGCTCTTGTCATCTCTGGATTCGCAGGAGTACTCTCCCTCATCCTCAGCCCGGATCCCTGTTATCGTCAGTGTTCGTTTGACCCCTTCCTCATGAATCTGGAAACGCTTGCTGGGCTTGATCTGAACTCCATTCCTGCGCCACACCACCTTCCCTTTGGTGTGGCTCACATCACAGGTCAAAGAGACGCTGCCTCCAATCTCAGCATTAACAGCTTCAAGTTTTTTGGCAAACTTCACTGGGATTTCTGAGGTGCAGAAAGAGGAAAAATGATGAGAAAGGAAAAGATAATAAACCTGTTCTAAGAAACCATTTCTGGCCAACTTTAAAAGAAAAAAAGAAAAAAAACAACCAACCAATTTGGGGATCAGAGTAGACAGAAACAAACCAGAAAGGTGGAAATTTAGGGAAATCCCTTTGACATAGAATTTTAATGTCATTATCATCTGTAAAGCAAGAAGCAAGAATCCTGCCTTTAAACAGGATTGGGTTTTGCCTTCTTTTCTTTCTAATTTCATACCCGATGAGACCATGTGGTGGTTTTACATCAGAGCCTGATCCACCTGACTAAACGTAAAAATCCATTTGGATGCACAAGCTCCAGCCACCTTTGTCTCTTCTATCACTGGAGACACAGCCAATGGAGTCAGAGAAATCCAAGGTGTGATTTCTTTCATCCTGAAGGAGACATTTCAATAGGTCAGATGTATCATGACCTATTAGCAACCACTCCTCTGCAATGACTCCAAAGAGGGCTGAGGGGGTGCATCACAGCTGCAGACATCTCCAGTGTGAGTGCCTGAAGAGAAAGGAGTAGGCCTTTGCTCTGGGGAATCACCCCTCTCATCCCTGTCTGTGGACCAGCTATACTTCATCCTTCTGGTCAATTTTTAGTCTCAGCCTTGACCAGGGAGCAGCATCCCAGGTGCACCATCCCAGGAACAGGATAATTCAGGATACAACTCAGGTCTTGTTCCCCCATGTGACCAACTCAAAAATTTTCTCCTCACGCAACATCTCTCTATATCCCCATCAGCTTTGTCATGCTGGTGAGTATGGGGAAGAGCTAAGGCTGTGACATGCCCCAGATACTGGAGGAGACAGAAATAGCATGATGACAGCTGGGAACAGACCCCAGAAAAAGCACCCATCGTAGGCCGCCTTGTTCCCCCGAGTAGCCAACAATGGACAAAAAAAAAATAGGTATTTGGAAGCAGGAGAACTTTGCTGGCCCATGGTCGGGCAGCCACAGCAGCTGCAACAGCAATCCAAGCCTTGAGGTTGGAACAGTTTTAGAGTCTGGACTTCAATTCTATCCTACCACGAGGGAAAGGTAGTTGTTGGGTTGGGACATGACCCGTGCGCTGCTCCCTGCTCACCTTTCACCTGTACTTTGAATTCCTGCTTGTCACTTTTTGTCTGGCAAGTGTACACGGCAGTGTCGGTGCTCTCAGCCAGGTTCACCGTCAGGGTCCTGGACGCCCCCTCACTCTTGATCTCATATTTCTTGCTCGCCTTGATTTCTGTTCCATCCTTGAACCACTTTACTGCAGCGGTTTCGAGCGTTACTGAAGTAGTCAGTGTGATGCTTTCATGTTCTTGGACAATGAGAGGCTCTTTCTGGACAACTTTCTTTTCAAATTTAGCCTCTGGTTCTAGGAAAGAAATTAAAATAGGAAAACTAATAACTTAAATCTCAAATCCCTAACACATCAATTTTCTATTACTCTCTCTTCATGACTCACAACACCAGCTCATCCATAACCTGCAATAACCCAGGGAATATGGCTGAATATTTGTGGCTTGCATAATCTTTTGCTGAGAGAGAAGAAAGAAAACGATCTGTCAGGCAACCCAGAGCTTCTGCTTAAGAAGAGAAGCAGAGGAAAGGAAATGCAAATACACATTTTATCTGCTGCCCACAAAAAGCTTGCTTCTTAGAAGTAAAATGACCTGTGTAATTATTCCCTCTCCCATTTTTAGGATTTTAGATCTAATTAAGAATAAACATTAATATGCTAAACCTGAATTTATGGCCTAGTTTCTTTTCTGCTTGCTCTATTCCCTTTCTCTTGGCTTCTCTATCTTGTACAACGCTTTGCCACAAAACTGGGAAGTTTTGGGGCACACACAGCAGGAGAACAGCTTCTCTTAGTCGCTTTTCTCCATAGCTCTACTTCTGCTCTTCAAAACCCCCCACTTCTACTTTTAGCTCCCCACCACTTCAAAAAGGTTGGGTGATGGGACGTGCGAAGGAGATACCTAGCAAAAAACTACAGAGAATTTCCATAGCCAAAGGAAAATCTTTAGCCAGATTTGCCACCCCCACACTGCTAGATTAAATAAGGTCAAATTAATGTGTGATGTGGTTCACCAATGTTGCTCCAGGGAATATGGGGGCTGCACCATGGCCACTGGTTAGGGAATATCCAGTTTTCCTCTAAGGCACACAGAGAGCTGCTTAGATGAGTCCTCACCAGTTGTTTCCAACTTGAAGGTCAGTTTCTGGCCTGCAGCCTCGCAGATGTATTCTCCAGCATCTTTCTTCTCCAGCTGCTCTATAACCAGGCGCCGGGTTTTGCCCACAGTTTCAATTTTGAATTTTCGTGAGGGAACGAGCAGTCTTCCATCCTTGTACCATTTCACTTCAGTTGCATCCTGTGCTACCTCACAGCTGAGGGTGGCACTTTCTGTCAGGACAGCGTTCACCTCCTTTTGGACCTTTTCCTGGTTTATAAATGCAGGCTTTGGCTCTGAGCGTGGGAAAGGAAGAAAACGTTGATTGTGGGATTAAAATGAGATCAATCTTACAGATCCCTGTGCACAGGTTTGGAAAATATTTAGGTTGTCACTTGCAAAATCTCATTGCCTGCACTGAGCATTTATCTACCCTTCTGTGTGACTGAATTACAGTATGAAAAATAGGGAATTAAAAGCCTAGGAATGGAAAGGACCAAGAGGGTCCTTGACATCAACCCTGTGGCTGCAAGCCACCATGCAAAAAATATTTAATGCAAATGTTCCCAAAGAACATCTGTCCTGCATATCACCAAAAGCTCCCAAAGTCCTTTCACTTAAGATGTAGGACACAAATATAACACTGTGGGGTCCTGGAACAGACGCTTCATGGTCCCTTCCGTTGTCACAAATGTGACTGCCAAAGGCACAAAGGAAATATGACCTCCCTACAGTGCTCAGGTAGGTCAGGACCATGGCTGGCAAAGTACCCAAGACTGTTGTAACATCAACATTCCCTTTAGCATCACGTGCTTAAAACTGTTTGAGCACTTGGGAATCCTGTTCCAAAAAAACAATTGCTGGGAATCTTTCATGACAAAGGGACATTTAGCACCTGGCAAGAAGTAGCAAGGCATCTCAGAAGGCTGAGATCTCAAACGCACAACAGCCAAAATTCATAAAAAAGTACTGAGTTTTCAACCCATCTTGAGGTCTGCCATTGCTGAAATTGCAAATGACGAAACATTCTGGCCTCTCAGTTTTCAGAAATGGAATCGGAAGACTAAAAAGAAAAGGATTTTTGGATGGCTTTTTTGTTTCAAGAATCACCCTTTAGGATCCCAGAAAAGGGAGAGATCTGAATAATATGTTGATTATTATTTCTATTATATTTATATCTGCAACTATTATTATATAGACAGACTAGCAATAAGATAGGCTAAAGCCAAACATTCCCATTTCCACAAATCCAGGCAATCAGGTACAGAAAATCAGGTGAACCCAACAAACCCCAGACTATTACAACCGAGTCATAGAGTAATAGTCATTACAATTATTATTTATTATCCTCTCCTGTAATTCAAACAAGTTATGTTTTACCTGTGACGTCAAGCTTGAAGGTCAGTTTCTGGCCAGCAGCCTCGCAGGTGTACTCCCCAGCATCTTTCTTCTCCACCTGACCCACCACCAGGCGGCGTGATTTACCCTCCGACTCCACCTTGAACTTCTTGCTCGAGGTGATCAGTTTCCCCTCCTTGTACCATTTCACATCGGTCTTCTCCTGGGCCACCTCGCAGCTCAGCGTGGCATTTTCTGACAGTGCAGCTTTCACCTCCTTCTGCACCTTCTCCTTGTTTGTAAACACAACTTCTGGCTCTGAAAAGAGAGAGAAATTCAATGTATCTCTCCGAGATAGGATGTTGCTCAATCCCCTTATTATAGCTGACGGGTAACACTGGAAACCAAGCCTCAACTTGACAACAGACATCTAAAGCTATTGGAAGAAATTGCAATGGTGAAGATTTTTGTGTTTTGTTTTGGGGTTTGAATGCAGACATTGGGCAAGCCCCCTACTGCTCTCCACCATGACTCTGCTCTGAAAGGCACTGACAATCAGCTGCATTGCAGAGGATTTGTTCAGGTTGCACCAACATGTGGGAATGGAGAGGTGCAATCTGTACTTTCCTTTTCATGGTCCTGTTCCTACAGAGGTGGGTAGCTCCCAAAGTTTTCGAAGGATGCAGCTCCTTGTCTTCAAGATTTTATCATGTTTTACATGGAAGATACATCATAACTATCATACTCATTTTCCTAAGTATTCCAGAAACAGGAAGGCTGGGCCAAAGAATCTTTGCTCACCTGTGACATCAAGCTTGAAGGTCAGTTTCTGGCCAGCAGCCTCGCAGGTGTACTCCCCAGCATCTTTCTTCTCCACCTGACCCACCACCAGGCGACGCGATTTGCCCTCCGACTCCACCTTGAACTTCTTGCTCGAGGTGATCAGTTTCCCCTCCTTGTACCATTTCACATCGGTCTTCTCCTGGGCCACCTCGCAGCTCAGCGTGGCATTTTCTGACAGTGCAGCTTTCACCTCCTTCTGCACCTTCTCCTTGTTTGTAAACACAACTTCTGGCTCTGAAAAGAGAGAGAAATTCAATGTATCTCTCCGAGATAGGATGTTGCTCAATCCCCTTATTATAGCTGACGGGTAACACTGGAAACCAAGCCTCAACTTGACAACAGACATCTAAAGCTATTGGAAGAAATTGCAATGGTGAAGATTTTTGTGTTTTGTTTTGGGGTTTGAATGCAGACATTGGGCAAGCCCCCTACTGCTCTCCACCATGACTCTGCTCTGAAAGGCACTGACAATCAGCTGCATTGCAGAGGATTTGTTCAGGTTGCACCAACATGTGGGAATGGAGAGGTGCAATCTGTACTTTCCTTTTCATGGTCCTGTTCCTACAGAGGTGGGTAGCTCCCAAAGTTTTCGAAGGATGCAGCTCCTTGTCTTCAAGATTTTATCATGTTTTACATGGAAGATACATCATAACTATCATACTCATTTTCCTAAGTATTCCAGAAACAGGAAGGCTGGGCCAAAGAATCTTTGCTCACCTGTGACATCAAGCTTGAAGGTCAGTTTCTGGCCAGCAGCCTCGCAGGTGTACTCCCCAGCATCTTTCTTCTCCACCTGACCCACCACCAGGCGACGCGATTTGCCCTCCGACTCCACCTTGAACTTCTTGCTCGAGGTGATCAGTTTCCCCTCCTTGTACCATTTCACATCGGTCTTCTCCTGGGCCACCTCGCAGCTCAGCGTGGCATTTTCTGACAGTGCAGCTTTCACCTCCTTCTGCACCTTCTCCTTGTTGATGAAAGCATCTTCTGCCTCTGGAATTAAGGGTACAGGGGCAGATTTAGGAAAGTAATCTTTCACACACCGCCTCCTTCCCAAATGTACACATCTAGTTTTGGATTGTGTTGCTGAAATGGATTTCCCATTCACATTCCCTGTAAGACCATCAACTGAACTGTTAACCTTTGAATCACAGCCAGTGCCCATGAAGGACTCCGTCACTGGTAGTCCAAGACAGTTTAGATGGCCCTAAGGCTGCTTCCATTTCCACCACTACCTTTCTGTAAAATCTGAAGCAAAGCCATTCACATATCCCAGTGTCCAGCAGCACACCAGTGGATGCAATCTGCAAGTAGTCTGCTGTAAAAGGACAAGCATTAAATTGTCCAAAAAACTTGACAGCTGCAATTTGCTTTGCCAGCAAAAGCTAAGCTTGTCTTGGGAAAATAACTTTGTGAGCCTGTTCTGTGTCTATATCTTTATTTCCCAAATGTTCCAAAGATGCCTCATCCCAGAACTATGTTTCTCTAAGAAATTAAAATTAGCCAGCTCCTATGGTATTTGCTTACCACTGCACCATGCCAGAATCCAAAAGCAATCTAATACATGAACTCCTCAATTTGCTTTAAATTCATCAAGATCCAACTGAGAGATGTCAAGGTTAAATCCTGTTCTTGCTAACGTCATGGTGAAGAGACCTGGTTTCCTCAGCTGCTGCCTCTGCAACCAGTTCTAGTATTTCCTTTTAGTTGGCAGAGGCCACAATAAAATGTTTTCCACCATAATAAAGAGACACTTTATTTATGGAGCGAGCATTCGCAAGAGAACGCTTGTGCTCGGGTTTTCTGTGTCTTTTAATTTCTCCTGCAATTCTTGAATTCTCATTTTGCTATTAGTACATCTCCACCAGATTCCCAGGGAAATTCCCCAGTGATCTTCTGAATGCCCTGGTCTTGGGCTATGGAAATCCACTGCATTCTTAGTTATCAAAGGGAGACAGATTTAATAGTTTGAACACAACCGCATGAATAAAATAGAAGAAATTAAATACTGGCTCCATCACTGCCTGCTGAGATGGAATTTGTCAAGCCACGTAACTTTTCTCTCTTTCAACTTTTTCAGGATGTAAACCAGAGATGAAGCAAATTAACTCACCCGTGACGTCAAGCTTGAAGGTCAGTTTCTGGCCAGCAGCCTCGCAGGTGTACTCCCCAGCATCTTTCTTCTCCACCTGACCCACCACCAGGCGACGCGATTTACCCTGCGACTCCACCTTGAACTTCTTGCTCGAGGTGATCAGTTTCCCCTCCTTGTACCATTTCACATCGGTCTTCTCCTGGGCCACCTCACAGCTCAGCGTGGTGTTCTGCTTCAGCACTGCCTTCACCTCCTTTTGCACTTTGTCTTTGTGTTCAAACACGTCATCTGAAAAATTGGAAAGAAGGAAAAATCTAGAAAAAAACCCATGAAGATTAAAGCTTTGTCTCCAAGATCATACGGTACTGGGTTTTTAATGGGTTATCACCTGGTAGATTACAGTTGAAATAAAGCACCTGTAAAATAAAGAAGGCTAACAGAGTCAGGGTTAAGCAAATGCTCAAGGAAGCACTGGCAGGAACAGCTTGATGCCAGACAGCGGAGTTTCTGGCTGCTGCTCATTTGGGCAGCAAGAACCTCCATGCCTGATCTTTAGGTTTACACCAACTTTCCTACACACACTCTGTCCAGTGACCCTCTGCAGGCCAGGCATGCTGGGCTCTCTTGGGGAAGCAGGGCATGTTCTGCTCACTCACAGAAAAGTCTGGGCTGCATATTCACAGTAAACAGGATATACCCCAGGCAGGACCTTTCATTTGCCAGCACTGTCCCCCACATTAGGGTCCAAGTAATTTTTGGGGAAAAAAACCTAAACAGATTATGAAATAGATGCATAACAACTGGAGTACCTTCACAAAGGTTTATATGGAGTCGTGTCCTTAGGAAACAGCATCACTCCCCAGATATGTTCTACAGAACATGTGCTACTAATAGCACAAAATCACAGTCATAAAATAATTTAGGTTAGGAGTGATCTCTGGAGGTCATCCAGTCCCACTTCCCCACTCACAGCAGATAAAATTACACCCAGTTATTCGGGGCCATGTCCCACTGAGTATCTATCTCCAGCGATGGAGATCTCACAACTTCAAGGCTCCTGTTGCAGAGCTTGACCACCCTCATGCTGCAAGTTTTCCCTAATATCTTTTCACAACCTCTCGTATTCTAACTTCTATACTTTGCCTCTTCTATCACTGTGCATCTTTGAGAAGAACGTGGAGCTGTGGACTCTACATCACCCCATCGGATAGTTGCAGGCTGCAATGTAACCTCCCTTTTGCCTTCTCTTCTTCAGCCTGAACAAAGATGACATGTGCTCCAGCCCCCTCGTCATCTTGGTTGCCTCCGCTGGAGCTGTGCCAGTAACATCTTGGGTTTCCAGTTGTAATAGCTGTCAGATTCTCCAATCAGGGCAGAAACTGAATTAAGAATAGTAATTTGATTTTGGGCTTGGTTTTGGTAAATTCCAAGAACATAATTTTAGAAGCTGGGCATGGGAAATAACCTTGGGTATAGGGATCATAAGATGATCTAGTCTAAAGTAAACAGAGGAATTAACAAAAATATCTCTGTAACACGCTTATTTGGAACTAGCAAACTTGAATGAATTATGAGAACTGACTGAGGAAGAAAAGATGAACAATTTGTTCAAGACTCAAACGTGGGACTTGGTATCTTCACAGGAAAGTGTTCAGAATCTACATCCTACCCAGTGGAAAAGCAGGAAGGAAAAGAACAGCAAAGCCAACTAAACAAATATGTAACTGCCCTTCAAATCCTTTAAAAGGCAAAGCACAAATAAGGAAAGGAAAAAAGGACAACTCTGCCGGAAAGCTGTCTCTCTGGTGTCAGGAACTGCAGTAATAAAGGAAGATTTCCCAAAAGTCAGCTTGGATCTAAGCTCATGAAGGAAGTTAAGACATCTAGCAAGGGGTACTCTAGCACCAGAAAAACATCCAGACAAGGGAAGAAGTGGGGCGATGATGCAAAGAGTGTACGTTTCCGTTCCAGAGCTCTTTGTACCACTCTTTGGAAGAAAACAAGCCAATGGTCCTAGAAAGTGTTCTCCTACAGGCTAATTTGTTCATTTTGGCTCTTGCTCTCACTCTAGGTAGACGTTTTGCCCTTCAGTGCAAAGCGATGGAGCACAAGCAGGCTGAGTGAGGGACTCCTAAGATCACATGCTATGTTCCATCCTAGGCAACCCTTTTCAGTGAGAGCTTTTAGTTGTTTGAATTTGCCTCAGGGGACTGGCACTTCTTACACAAAGTCTAGCTGGTACTCCTGCTCAGTTGTATCTTTAATCAACAGCAATGTGAACAAAAAAGGGTGATCTAGGGCTAAAGCACAAATGGTCAGAAGACCCATTTTCCAGTTTTGGTTCTGCAGCATATTTCGTCAACAATCTTGAAGAAGAACCCAAAGGGTCTCACCATTTCTGCCTTCAAAATGACCAGTAAATCTCTCTGTGGCAAGAGGGAGCCTGTTCTTCTCTGTTCTCTTTTCTTGTATTTACCCATTTGCAAAATCTGAGTAACGGCTTCTCTTTGGCAACGATGGGCTTGGGCAACAGTCGTCTATAGTTGAAGACAAAATGCCTGTCCCCCTTTCTATGGTACCCAGCTACCTCAAAGCCTGTGATATGAAGAGCACTTCCATGAGGTAGGACACTCTTCTTATCCCTGTTTACAAAGAGGATGTGAGATGCAAAGAAGGTTGGTGACAGCGGGGTTCCCCCTACGTCAACCTGCAGAGGATGGTGCTATTTCCCAAAAAAATGAACTCCCGGTGTCCAAGCCACAGAATTTTCTCTCATGAATGAGACACTCATAAATTACTTTCTCAGAAGTCCTGAAAGCAGCCCAGTCTTTGGGTTTTCATCCAAAAGTCTTGCACCTTTTAAATGTGTGCTGGGTTTGGCTGGGAGAGAGTTAATTCTTTTCACAGCAGCTGGTATGGGGCTGTGTTTTGGATTTGTTCTGAAAACAGTGCTGATGACACAGGGATGTTTTCATTCCTGCTGAGCAGGGATTACACAGAGCCCAGGCCTTTTCTGCTCCTCATCCCACCCCACCAGCGAGGAGATTGGGGGTGCACAAGAAGCTGTGAGGGGACCCAGCCTGGACAGCTGACCCCAACTGACCAGAGGGATAGTCCAGGCCATATGACATGCTCAGCAATAAAACTAGGGGGAAGGTTGGCCAGGGGGGGGTGCTGCTCAGGGACTGGCTGGGCATCGGTTGTTTGGTAATGGGCAACTGTTTTCATTTGCATCACTTGTCTTTCTTGGGTTTTGTTTCTCTCTCTTTGTTATTTTCCTTTTCATTACAATTTATTATTATTATTTTATTTCAAATATGAAACTCTTCTTATCTCAACCCATGAGTTTTCTCATTTTTACCCTTCCAATTCTCTTCCTCCCATCCTGCTGGGAGGGAGAATGAGCGAGCGGCTGCGTGGTGCTTAGTTTCTGGCTGGGTTTAAACCATGACTGCTCGTACCTCAGCAAGGCCCACAATGGACAGTCACATGAATCTCAGTGCTGTAATATCACAGAATCATAGAATGTTTTGGGTTGGAAGGCCACACTGGTAGCAGGCCAGCCACAAACCACCTCCAACGTGGAAGATGCATAACCATATCCATAGCTGAGTCCAGAATAAATAGCTCAGAGGCGTGACAGTGCACCAGCCTGTGTAGATGCACACACTTCCAAATAGACATGGTTAGATTCTAGCGTTGAATGAATCCACTGAAAGAAAGATACAGCAAATCTCTGCACCGAATCCAATCATATTGTCCCACATCACTTCCTGGGATGCGCTTTTAATTGCCTGCATCTCTAAGGTTTTCTCCTGGTCCACAATCAGAAAAGAAACATCTACATCAAATTTAGGTATTCTTCCCTCATAACGCTTTTAAGGAAGACAGAAGCAAGGAAGATGAGAAGGGAAGAACTGGGTAATATATTCCACAAAAATAACTAGCAGCAAGGACAGAAATGTATGCACTGAAACACAAGAGGTTTCAGCTGAACGTGAGGAAAAACTTCTCTATCTTGAGGGTGACAGAGCACTGGAACAGGCTGACCAGGGGGACTGTGGAGTCTCCTTCGCTGGAGATATTCAAACCCTGCCTGGATGATGTCCTGTGCAATCTTCTGTAGGTGAGACTGGTCTAGCAGGCAGGTTGGACTGGGTGATCTCCAGAGGTCCCTTCCAACCCTTGCCATTCTGGGATTCAGTGCGGTATTAGAAAATTCTCTCCAAGCCATGTCTTGTCTACATGTGGCAAAAAAACTCTGTCCCAGCAGAGATGGAAACTACAGATTCTTAGAGCGGAACTACAGACTCCTAAAAAGAGTGGAAGGATTGTGGTTTGCTTGTCTTGTTCTTAAGTCATTTTTCTTAATAACCATTTCTGGTCAAAATTGTGGAGAGAACACTAGCCTAAGAAGGCTTTTCTCTTTCCCAAAGCATCCAAACACATGCCCTTAATACTGACTTTTAAGAATACCCACCTAAGCTCTATTGCAGGCCCATATAGACCAAGGCTGGAAGTAAATCTATGTCACTGGGAATCTTTCTTTATAGCTACAGCAAAAAAAAAATTAAAAAAAAAATAATCAGACAATCCCTCACCTGTGATGTCAAGTTTGAAGGTCAGTTTCTGGCCAGCAGCCTCGCAGGTGTACTCCCCAGCATCTTTCTTCTCCACCTGACCCACCACCAGGCGGCGTGATTTGCCCTCCGACTCCACCTTGAACTTCTTGCTCGAGGTGATCAGTTTCCCCTCCTTGTACCATTTCACATCGGTCTTCTCCTGGGCCACCTCACAGCTCAGCGTGGCATTTTCTGATAGTGCAGCTTTCACCTCCTTCTGCACCTTCTCCTTGTTGATAAATGCATCTTCTGCTTCTGTGGGTGGGAAAAAGAATTGAGAAATCACATGTATGTTCACACTGTCCAAAATGTTCACAACCAAATGCAAAATCCTCCTTAGAAGGCCTCCCACAACTCTGCCACTCACAGCTAAGATACAGTCAGACAGGACATGGGCCCCTGTACAGCCTGAGGGCAACACATCATCCAGTTCTGAGCAAAACAATTCAATGCCTCAGGACTTAAGGATCTTCCCATCCCCATGGATCCATAAGAAATCTGATTTTTTGTTCCTTTATGTAATGCACATATAAGAACCCAATCTCATCTGCCGCTGGGACTCCAGTGTAAGCCTGCCCACTCTAGGTATGTCCTGAGCATGATTCCAGATCTATTTTTGTACACATGTGGGAGCTGACCCCACCTTTATCCCTATAAATCACAACAGCATTTGTAAACTTTTTCAATTTTTCTTTACTCTGACATCAGAAAACCAGAAGGACCGCTGAGTAGGATTCATCTCACAGATGAAGACACCTAGTTATAGGCGTCTGTCTGATGGTGGATGCTCACAAGCTGGTTGCCTGATCTCCCCCACTACTCCACGAACATCTAGGCTACACAGACCCTGGAGCCTAGAGAGTGATTGGTTTTGCTCTGTCGTAAAGGGAAGCCATGGACAGTTCTGTGACGAGAACCAACATATTTCCCACCTGTGACATCAAGCTTGAAGGTCAGTTTCTGGCCAGCAGCCTCGCAGGTGTACTCCCCAGCATCTTTCTTCTCCACCTGACCCACCACCAGGCGACGCAATTTGCCCTCCGACTCCACCTTGAACTTCTTGCTCGATGTGATCAGTTTCCCCTCCTTGTACCATTTCACATCGGTCTTCTCCTGGGCCACCTCGCAGCTCAGCGTGGCATTTTCTGACAGTGCAGCTTTCACCTCTTTCTTCACTTTGTCCTTGTTGATAAATGCATCCTCTGCTTCTGTGGGTGGGAGAAACAATTTAAAAATCACATATATGTTCACGCTGTCCAGACCCAAATGAAAAATCCTGTTTCTGACAACTTGCACATCTCTTTATTTTGCAATGGTCCCACTCACAGCTAAGACACGATCAGACAGGACATGGCCCTCTGTACAGCCTGAGGAAAAACATCAGCCAGTTTTGAACAAAACAATCCAATGCCTCAGGACTTAAGGATCTTCCCATCCCCATGGATCCATAAGAAATCTGACTTTTTGTTCCTTTATGTAATGCACATATAAGAACCCAATCTCATCTGCGACTGAGACCCGTATGCAAGCCTTGCCCACTCTAGGTTCTTCTTGCACAAACCTATTTTCCTACCTCTTCAAGACCTATTTTTGTACACATGTGGGAGCTGACCCTACCTTTATCCCTATAAATCGCAACAGCATATGTAAACTTTTTCAATTTTTCTTTACTCTGACAGCAGAAAGCCAGAAGGACCCACTGAGTGGGATTCATCTCACAGATGAAGACACCTAGTTATAGGCATCTGTCTGATGGTGGATGCTCACAAGCTGGTTGCCTGATCTCCCCCACTACTCCACGAACATCTAGGCTACACAGACCCTGGAGCCTAGAGAGTGATTGGTTTTGCTCTGTCGTAAAGGGAAGCCATGGACAGTTCTGTGACGAGAACCAACATATTTCCCACCTGTGACATCAAGCTTGAAGGTCAGTTTCTGGCCAGCAGCCTCGCAGGTGTACTCCCCAGCATCTTTCTTCTCCACCTGACCCACCACCAGGCGACGCGATTTGCCCTCCGACTCCACCTTGAACTTCTTGCTCGAGGTGATCAGTTTCCCCTCCTTGTACCATTTCACATCGATCTTCTCCTGGGCCACCTCGCAGCTCAGCGTGGCATTTTCTGACAGTGCAGCTTTCACCTCTTTCTTCACTTTGTCCTTGTTGATAAATGCGTCTTCTGTTTCTGAAATGGGGAAGCATTAGGGAAAAAAAATACATAAGTTATAAATATCTTGTGACCCAAAGATATTACATGTATTTTGTGTAAGTGCTCTACAGGGTCATTTCTTGTAAGTAACCGTGCTTTGCAGTTCTTTTTGTCACACAGAATAACGCATCCTCAAAACATATTCCATGTAATTATCATATCTCAGCGAGTAGTCTTCATTAACAGGTCGACTGCCTCATTTGCAAATTTCTTATAATGAAGACACAGATAAATTTCCTCCTTTGTGTCTTTATGGTATTTCTACACCCCACATTTGGAACTAAACAAATATAGCACAATTATGAGTTGCCACCTTCACTATCACATTATTTACGGGAATTTACCAGCATCTCGGTATTTTAAACTAAGACTGGGTATTGTTCCGAAAATATCTTGTAACTCAATCCCAACGAAATGACAAAGATACAGTTCTTAATATGGAAAAGTACCTGCCCCACATTATACATTAAACTGGCCTATAAAATTTGAAATATTCTTTTCTTGCCTCTGAAATCTTCAATTTTTCAGAAAATTGGCCATAAAGAATCTTCTCTTAATACTTCACACAAGCAACAAGAATGGAGTCTTTAAAATCAGGTTTTTTTGCACAGTGCCACTTAGAATTTCCATCTCAACAACGGGACTTGGCATCAGAAGGATATTGTATGCAATTAGCAATTAGTTACGTATAGGCATTGAAAAGATTTGGTTGTCACCTTGCTAAGTAGGACTGACTGATAATTTGCATCTTTTACCAATTACTTTAATGATTGTTTTACCTGGTTCTCCTTTTACCAACAACTGGCATGGTCACTGTTAGCTTTTATATTACTGTACATTTAAGATGTGGGAGGACAAACAGACCCTAAATAAATGGGCTGCCACATTTTTTCCCACTGATTTACCCTAAGAAATAACTGCACAAGAGGTGGAAAATATTTCTGGTATGCCTACATGACGGAAATCACATAGCAACAACCGTCCAGCATTTAGCATAGGTGGCCTATACCTATTTGGGTCCCAGGTAGGTACTTGAGCGTTGAAGTCCATGATTTCACTGCTACAGAAGCACAAGCTCCCAAGATAAATGCTGGACTAGCAAGTGTATGTGGTTGCCATTGCCCTTCAGTTGCAGTACAAACGTGGAAGATAATTTGGGGTTGGACTAGATGACCTCTAGTGGTCCCTTCCAACCCAAAACGTTCTATGATTCTATGATAATTCATCCACCCAGCTTCAGTAATCTGGGCTACCTGGTTGAGATGACCTGGGAGGCTTTTAGTTCTCCTGGCAGTCATGGTGAACCCCTTCCATAACCTGTGCTACTGCTTTCCTCCCCCCAGTCACTCTCTGCAGCTTCCTAGTGCCAACCTTTACGCCTCCTTGATGACTTTCTCCTCTGCCTACCGTCTCTGTCATGTCTGTACTCTGAGGGGCAGCAGCTGCCTGGGAGGGTAAGGAGTAGGAGTAAGTTCAGGTCAAGTTCCTACAGTGCTGCCCATGGCACTACATGCAGTCCTGGGAGCCACATCCTAAGCTTGCCATCAATATTGCACCGTCTGTGGAAAGAGAGAGGTCCTGCAAGGGAGCAAGCAGAAGCAGGAGCCCAGCTTATGTGCTCTGCATTTGAGCTCCTCAATTTATATTGGCTGTAGAAGGGGTGCAAGGAGAAGTCATTGTCATTAAGGTATCATTAACAAGGCAGCGTACATGGCCTGTGCTGGGTGATGCAAAACTCCTCAAAGGCACAACATCAGCCCACTGCACATTAAACAGCATTTTGACACCTAAAAGAGCTTGAGCACACACCACGGTTTGCATTCAAAATTGGTTGCAAGAATTCAACCTCCATCTACAACTTGGGCTGTGAATACGCAGGGTGCACTAAACAAACGAGTTACAAACCCGTCTGTGTCAGTGGGTGCTGTATTGAAAATCTCAAGTTAGCAGGGCAGGAACACGCCAGCTGGGTTACTCACTTGTCCTCTGTATTCTTGCCCTTTAATATAAACCGTTGTTATAGGAATTGTGACTAAAACTTCTAATCAGCTTACGAAGTGATTTAAACTCGCCACTAATTTGCCTTAGAAACTTATTTTAAAGTTAAACAAGTACTCGGAGCAGAAGATGTTTCCAACCTCAGCTGAAACTGGTTAGTGTAGTTCTCTGAAACTGAGGAAACCCCTTTTTAGGCCGTGGAGCTTTCACCAACTTCAAATAAGGATTTCACTGCATGCCATGAATACTGAAATAATGAGATTTCCAAATCAGCTCTTCTGGCTACGTGTCTAGCCCAGCCTCAAGGTGTGCAACACGTGCTTCTTTTTATATTAAGCCAAAAAGCCATAGCTGCATCCCAATACTCAACACTGAGCATCTAACCTTCAAGCTGTCCTTAAATAGGGAAGGTTTTGTGCTACCAGTGGAGCCCTGGAGCACAGGAACCCTGAAAAGCTTTCTGAGCGCGATGGTAACAGGATAAATTAAGACTCAGAAAGCCACCGCACTTTGGGATAATCTCGTAAGATGAGGATTTCTGCAGCAAAAGAGCCAACCACCCAGAGCACTCGTAATCCCTCCTGACTTTCACACTAGATCGTTTTCCAGCGAGTGCTGGACTTGCATGTCAAGTTACAGTTGTACACACGAGGAATACAGCAACGGTAGCTAGGCAAGCGCTCTCCGCTTACGACAGAGGGGGAAAGGTGTTACATTACCCTGTGCAGCCGTGAAGTCATCAGGTTTGAAAAAGAACTGAAAACCTTTGGTTTCTGAGGCAGACAGCTAAGAATAGCCCTCAGCTAGAGAAATTCAAGTGTAAAAGCACTAAATTTCTGTGGTTTCTGCCTACACCTCTGCAGTAATGTAAGAACTGGTTTCAGCAGCTGAGCATGAACGTGGTTTATACCCATGGCCTTTCTATCAATGTCCATGTTGCATTTTCTCTGAAAGATGCCTCTCAAATCTAGCCTCACTGTAGTCCATCCTTCACTGAAACTAGCAGTTCCCTGAACCAAAAGCAGGAGCCACACAATTCATGAAAAAGCGCCAAGGTGCCCCAACTGACAGCCTGTGTACCCCATGCAGAGTGGGAGCACATAACAGCTATGGGGAGCAGCACAGCTTTATGCTACAGCAGCAGTTGCATGTTGGACGTAGAATATGGAGGGAGCAGGATGCCCCAAGACAGCGGGAGAGCAGTAAGGACCGCAACTTTTACAGGGGAACAGCACTCGAGCTATGCCCTGCAAGGACTTCAGGTCTCCAGCATGGCTGCGAGCAGGAAAGCCAACAGACTCCTCATGCAATTGCTCTTCTACATAGCTGATAAAATGCCAGACCTCTGCCAGCATTATGGTCCCAGTGTGTTTGATGCCATGAGAAAGCAGAGGAGAAAATAGATTCCCTGTTCTGATCATCTCAGAATACGAGACAAGAACATGGAACTGTTGGAGTGGGGCCAGAGGAGGGCTACTACAATGATCCGAGGGCTGGAGCCCCTCTGCTATGAGGCCAGGCTGGGAGAGTTGGGGGTGTTCAGCCTGGAGAAGAGAAGGCTGTGGGCAGAGCTGAGTGCGGCCGGTCAGGGCTTCAAGGGGGCCCAGAGGAAAGGTGTTGCCCAGGGAGGGGGTGGAGGCCCCATCCCTGGAAAAGTTCCAGGCCAGGTTGGACGGGGCTGTGAGCAACCTGGTCTGGTTAAAGGTGTCCCTGCTCCTGCAGGGGGGGTTGGGCTGGGTGACCTCTAGGGGTCCCTTCCAACCCAAAACATTCTATGATTCTATGAACTGTAACATTAACAGAGAGGCATTTGGCTGCAAAGACAGCGGAGTGTTATGAATATGAACAAAACAAACCCCTTTCTTATCACCCAGTTCAGAAATGATCACTCAGAATGCAGCTGAAATGTCCATGGATGCCTGGAGCCTGAGATAAAATTGACTGGACCTCTTGCAAAATATACTGAGACCAAAGAAGTCTCTAGTGTAGTCAGATGTGAAAGAACACCCTCAGTGTTAGCAACATGATTTGGAGTCTGAGGATTTAAGGAGAAAAATGCAAACACAAATAAACATTCCTGGACTCGTGACTGGTCATTACAGATGTAGAAATCTCAATGAACGGTCATTACCTTCAGATCCAGCAGATCGCAGATATGTGCAGTGCAGCTGATGCAAAATTTTTGGGACTATGTACTACAATCAACTCCCAAACATTCTTAGATGTGGCCTCCCAAACATTCTCAATGCAGCCACAATAAAGAAGGGATCTTGTAAACACTACTGTTTAAATATCGCTTGGTAGGCAAGTATTTGCATCATTTCTCGTAGCTTTACAAATCACAAGCAGGTATCCAACAACAGATGAAAGAAGGGGTAGGGGAAGAGCTGGATGAAAAGTGATTAAATACAAATCTTAATTCAAGTCACACATATCTGTATCTATTTCTGCTCATCATCCGCAGAAGTTTCACGGTGCATGGAGTTATGAGGGTGCACTCACATATGCGTTCGCACAGCCAGACTGTGGGCTTTACAAATCACAAGCAGGTATCCAACAACAGATGAAAGAAGGGGTAGGGGAAGAGCTGGATGAAAAGTGATTAAATACAAATCTTAATTCAAGTCACACATATCTGTATCTATTTCTGCTCATCATCCGCAGAAGTTTCACGGTGCATGGAGTTATGAGGGTGCACTCACATATGCGTTCGCACAGCCAGACTGTGGGGTAGCTGAAGCAATTCTCTGTTTTGGGATTTTTTGGAAAAGATGAAATAAAGAGGGAAGAAGACAGTGTTCATGGATGAACAGCAATAACTAGAGGAAGAATAGCAATACTGATGATCAAATTGGAAGAGGTCTTTAGCACAGTGCCTGCTAAGGAAAAATCTTGATTCACTATCTGACCCTAAGGACATGTACAGGGAACTGAGGAGCTGATATCAGGATGCCTACACGTAACCAGTAGATGTGCCCAGTCTTACACAACCTCACTGAAATTGTAGCTTAGGTCAACATCAAAAAGTACTTTAACAGCATTTCTAATATTTTGACAGAGAAAACAGGGGAAAACATCCAGACATAAAGAAAAGGCAATGAAATTGGTCTCCCACCTGTGACATCAAGCTTGAAGGTCAGTTTCTGGCCAGCAGCCTCGCAGGTGTACTCCCCAGCATCTTTCTTCTCCACCTGACCCACCACCAGGCGACGCGATTTGCCCTCCGACTCCACCTTGAACTTCTTGCTCGAGGTGATCAGTTTCCCCTCCTTGTACCATTTCACATCGGTCTTCTCCTGGGCCACCTCGCAGCTCAGCGTGGCATTTTCTGACAGTGCAGCTTTCACCTCCTTCTGCACCTTCTCCTTGTTTGTAAACACAACTTCTGGCTCTGGAGAGACAGAGAGACGTTAATCAGCCCACTTGCAAGAGGATCAGGAGGTAGGGAGGGAGCTGGAAAGCTGAATCCATTTTACCCCTCTACAGCCCCAGCAGGGCAATGCATCTGGAATGAGTTTCCATGCTACCTTCCTTCCCTAGGTGTCATTTACCTGACACCTTAGAGACCTTAACATGTATCAAGCCTTACCACCATATTCTCCCCTCAGGCTGAAACAAGCCCTTCCAAGGGAAAGAAAATGAGTGCAGACAGTGGGCAGACACCCAACCTCTATTCCACCATGACTCTGCTCTGAAATGCACTGACAATCAGCTGCAGTGCAGATTTGTTCTCATTGCACTAACATTTGAGGATGGAGATGTGCAATCAATACCCCTCTACTTTGCCCTGGTGAGACTCCACCTGGAGCACTGGGT
>NW_009259422.1:655515-656048 GCF_000687185.1 Egretta garzetta | reverse complement strand
GCAGGGTCAGCATGGACAAACCCCCCCACGACAGCCCATGCCGCAGCCGGGGGGGACAGGAACCGCAGGCTTTTAAGCGGAGGAGGAGGGATTCCCGATGGGGCTTTGGCACGACTTCCCCGCAGCGCATCACTCGGGCAGCAAAGCTGGAGAGATTTAAGGGAGGTCAGGGTTGGGGGGGCAGGGGGGGCGCATAATCCCTGACAGCATCACACTGTTTCCACAGGCAGAAAGGGCTGCGACAGCGCGATGGACTGAAAGATAAGCAGATTATCTTGTCCTGCCTCACCGAGGAGCGCCGACCCCTGACTTGCCAAGCCCAAGATTAAGGCCGAATTAACCTCCGGAAGGGGCTTTCACGGCAGCGGGGGGCATGTGGCAGAGTGTCCCTGGTCCCTTCTCGCCCGACAGGACTTGCCGCGGTCCTGCGAGGCACAGGGGGCTTCTCCCGTCTTGCAGCGCCCACCCGCACGGGCCGCCCGCCCCGGGGTGCCCTGCTGCCGGCGCGGCAGGGGACGAATCCGAAACCGCAC
>NW_009259422.1:653266-654045 GCF_000687185.1 Egretta garzetta | reverse complement strand
CCCCGGGAACGCTGCCGCAGCGCACCCGGCATCGCCACCGGGCTGGGGACCGAGGTTGAAGTTGTCCCTTAAAGTTGGTTGGCTCGCTCTTCCCCAGCGAGCCGATAGGAATCATCTGCTGGCGCGGAGCCCAAATGCTGCCGCTGCCTTGCTCTATATACACGCACACGGAGATACATATATTTATAAAACCCCCAACTTAGAATTGATGATGCCTGGTATGAAGCAGTTTGTCACCTGTGCTTTTATGATTACAGCAGCTAAGGGGAAAAAGATGTCCTTTCAGATAAGCATTGAAAGGGGGGAGAAAAGAAAAGGAGTTTTCAAAGGGGCTTTGTTCTCTTGAAGTGCTCCGGCTCCGGAGCCAGCAGATTCCTCAGAGGAGGGGGAGGAGGTAGGATTGCAAAACAAAATGCGTCCTCATTTCCAACCTGTTTCATATTAGCAGTCATCAATTATGGAATTTGCCTTGACTAACGTTTCAGGCCATTATATCACCCTCCATGTTTATAATTGGATCCTAAATTAGGATTAATTCTCAAGGAAAAGGTTCTGAGCTAAACAGGTGATTGCTCTCGCCGGAGCTCCGGCGATGTCCTCATTACTAAAATAATCATTTGCTTCGTAACGTTCATACGGAGAGATTAAAGAGGCGCCTTTCACAGGTCACCCCGGGCTGCGTTTTAGGGAGGGGATGGAGGCCAGGGGATGCTGGGGACCCCCGGTCCCGGCACGGGCGCCCGGCTCTGCGAGGGCGTTGGGAGGCCCTTGCCCCCCCG
>NW_009259422.1:651467-652276 GCF_000687185.1 Egretta garzetta | reverse complement strand
GGATGTGAAGCAGAGGAGGGGGGCAGAGCATCGCTGCGCCCACCCAAAGCCCCGGGCGCCGGGCAGAGGACGTGCGGAGCAGGGACCTGCAGCATCCCAGGAGAGGGAACCCCTTCCAGCGGGAAGGGGACGAAGCAGTTCCCCCCCCAGCACCCACCCACCCAGGACGGGACCCACGCAGCCTTCCCCGGCTCCGGCGGCAACGCCCCTGCCTGGGCGCAAGCCTGCGTGAACGCGGAGCCCAGATGGCAATTGTGGCTGCCTAATTACGCATGCAGATGATATTAGCCCAAACTGTTTCACTCTCGCTGGAGTTGCAGAGGAGATCAGACAGCGAGCCTGCTCAGGGCGCAGGGATTACGCAAACGGGATCATTTGCTGGCAGGCGGTGCCGCGTAATTCCATCTTTGGCTTTGCACGGGGTCCCGCTGCCCCCGCCTCACCCCCACCCCTCGCGGGTCGCAGCGCTTCGCCTCCAGCCCCCGGGGACTCCGCTCCATGCGGGTGCAGCGGCAGGCGGCTCCGGAGGGAGAAGTTGCTTTGCTCCCGGAGGAGAGGAGGGATGGTTTGGGGCAGGGTTTCATCCTGCACTTCAGGCATTCCTCACCGCCGGCTCCCAGTGTGGCAGGGGACCAAGGTGGGGTCCGGGCATTCCGCATCCCTTTCAAAGGCCAGGCTTGAAAGGGAGAAAAGGACCCAACCCGAATCCTTTCAACCCCAACCCAAACCATTTCCCTCCCAACCCCACTGTTACCACTGCCCCGCACCTCCACGGCCGAGCGCCCGCTCCTCGCCCACGGGAGCGTTAC
>NW_009259422.1:650258-651351 GCF_000687185.1 Egretta garzetta | reverse complement strand
CCGCCCTCCCCCATCCCCCCAGCACCATCAGGGACAGACCCCGACCTGCCAGCGCCGCCAGTCCCAGAACGCAATTATCCGCTTGCTTAAATTCCAGCACATTTTCAAGTGCTTTGGTTAATTGGAAATATATTAAACACGGGTTTATAAAAGTTAAACATGTGCTTAAATACGTTGCTGAGCTGCGGGGCGCAGCGCTCGCCTGCGCAGGAGGGGCGCAGCCCTGCCAGGTTCGGCGACGGCAGAGCGGAAGGGAGCTTCTGCCCGCAATTTAGTGCCCATGGGAGCGAAGGGATAACGAATGGTTGTTTAACCTTCTTTTTTAATGTTATTTTGCTGTCAGCACGCTGCCGTCAGCTTTAATGGGCGTTTTTCCAGGCATACGGGTGCAGCCTCCTGCAAGACACGGGAGGGCAGCCCCACGGCCCCCGCCCGTAACGGGGGCACCCGTGCCGCACTTTTGCCATTATTCCCGCATCCTCTTTAGAGCTCCTTTTCCAGGCCGATTGGCTTTAACCCTGCTGCTTGACACGCGAGAGCAAAGTAATTCAGCAAGGAGGGGAAGAACGGAAAACTATCAGCCCAGCGTGGCATTACAGGGATTGCAAAGCTGCCGCGGTCCAGGTGGTTTTCCCGCTGGCTTCTGCTCTAGGAACCTCCCGAGACATCCTCAGCTTTTCCACCGCAAAGGCTCCCTTCCCGTTTATTCCGCAGTAGATCTGAAGTGCTGGGAACACACCGAGCGCTACGAGAGTCGTGGCTGCACGGCCCAAAGAGCCCCCAGCAAGAGCCAAGCTCCTGCCTTTGCTCCAGGAGGATGCTCGCAGAAGCTGGGGCGGGCTCTGGGAGAGCTTGTCATCCCAAAATCGGGGTAGGGAGCCACAAGGGCGGAGCGCTAGCCTCCAAAGCCATGTGTGCCCGAAGGCCAAAGCACAGGGCTTTTTGCTGGGGTTTCCCAAGCAGCACGCAGCCCGGCAGCGCTGCTCTCCGGGCCAGCCGAGGGTCCGGATCCATCCCTCCCGCTGCAGCGACGCGCGGTTGCTCTCAGACACACGCAAGGGGTTTCCAAGAGCCCAGCATTTCTCCAAAAGCC
>NW_009259422.1:649355-650246 GCF_000687185.1 Egretta garzetta | reverse complement strand
TGCCGCCAGCCCCGGCGGCTCGCGTCTTTGCAGCGCGAAAACACTTTACCGGGTTACACAAATAAACCTTTCCTGAGTCAATCTTGAGTGAAGGGCTTTTAAGAGGTGATGGCGAGCAGGGAGAAAAAACAAAACGGAAGAGAGACTGCAGCGGCAGCTTTACGCCTCTCCCCAGGGAGGGTCATCCTTCGAGAAGCTGTTCCAGGGAAGCGAATTGACACAGGCAATTACCGGGATGCCCAAAGAAGTCGGGTCCAGCGGGTCCCTGCAGCTCAGCAGCCACCAGCAGGCTGAAATACGGACGCATATCCACAGGGAGCGCGTTTGCTGTCCGAAAGCTCGCAGCCCCGGCTCTCGCCGACGCACCAGGCCAGGTCCCCCTCAGCCCTCGACAGGGCTCGACGAGGTTCCTCGGATCGATACGCGCCTCGAGATGAGCGCCGGCTGGCAGTCACGCCGCACCACTCGGCTCTTCTTGAGCCACGAGAGATGTGCTCGAGGGCCCCGGCAGGATCGATGCGCAGGGCAGGGACAGGCGATGTCCCCCCCGGTGCCCCTCTGAAACCAGATGCACAGCCCCTGCATCCTTTGGTGGACACCCAAAGCCACCTCAGGAGGGGCACGAGCCAGATCCCATCCCCAGACCACACCAGCAAGGGGTACCGGTGCCACCAGCAAGGGGAGGCAGCCTTTGCAGGCGAGGACCAGCCCTGTTGAGGCTAGAGAGCGCGGCAGCATCTGACCTCGCTTCGTTCTGCCTCTCTTTGCACCTCTCTGCAGTTTTTGGCCACTCTCCAGTTTCTCCAGCCATTTTTCAACTCTCCTTTTCTGAAGCGGGCTGGGAACAGCCCGGCAGCAGCTCTGCAGCAATAAACCTCGTGCCCAGCACCC
>NW_009259422.1:645671-648511 GCF_000687185.1 Egretta garzetta | reverse complement strand
GAGCATGGCG
The DNA here is from genome assembly GCF_000687185.1 of Egretta garzetta. Taxonomy (NCBI): domain Eukaryota; kingdom Metazoa; phylum Chordata; class Aves; order Pelecaniformes; family Ardeidae; genus Egretta; species Egretta garzetta. The sequence goes on along the minus strand of NW_009259422.1, from coordinate 648,501 downwards.
AGGGCCCGTGGCTGTCCCTCGTTAAGGAGCTGGCTGGCTTCCCCAGAGCCCCACAGCGCGCTGCCCATGGAAGGCAGCACCGTGGGAAGAGCTGGGGACCGGGCAGCACCCACCCCGGCTCACCCATTCGGCCAGGGGGCAGGCACCCAGGACACTCTCAGCCTCAACAGGGCTTTTCGATGCCAAGGAAGGGGTTGGGGCACCCTTAGCCTTGACGGGACCTTTCGATGCCAAGGAAGGGGTTTGGGGCACCCTTAGCCTTGACGGGACCTTTCGATGCCAAGGAAGGGGTTTGGGGCACCCTTAGCCTTGACAGGACCTTTCGATGCCAAGGAAGGGGTTTGGGGCACCCTTAGCCTCGACAGGGCTTTTCGAAGGGGTTGGGGAAGCTCAAGCCACAGTTGCTGGTGAGGGATGCTGAGGACCTCATCAGCATGTGAATAAGCGGGAGATTAAATCTGAGCCCTGAACACTCACCGCGGAATGTCGGGAATGTTTGCTGCCCTGTTCGGAAAAGCCTGAGAGGAAAACAAACCCGGAGCCGTTGCCTCCTCATCATCCCCACCCGGCTGCCCCCCGGATGGGTGCCCCTGGGTGCCCCCCGGATGGGTGCCCCTGGGTGCCCAGCACAGGGTTCAGGCAGGCCTGAGCAGTCCCTCCGCTGCCCACGGAGCCCACCAGCCCCCCAGGACAAGCAGCTTTTGTGCCTCAGGCTCCGAGCTGACAACTCCTAAAGGTCGGGGGCACTTTCCCGTCCCCATCCCCCTGGGACAGCGCTGTCCCCATGCTCCCGCTCCCAGGGTGGCCGTGGCGGAGGCCAGGTCTGAGCGCAGCTTGTGCTCCTCGCAGCAAACCAGCCCTGCTATTTTCCATCGAAACCCCCCGAGTCCCCTGCCTGAGCTGGCAGGCATAATTTGCAGAATACATATAACCTTTAAAAAATGGACAAACGTGTGTGTTTGTTTATTTTTAATTAGTTCCCTGTTTCCATCTGCCTGAAACCCAAGTTTCTCCGTGCCTTTGAAACGCCACGGGCCTGGCACGAGCACGGGAGCTGTTTCCAGGACTCCCACCCATTCATGTTGCACCTTCCCAGTCAGCAAACGCCGTCGGGCTCCGCTGTGCCTGCAAGGTCCCCAAACCCGCGTCCTCTCCAGCCAAGAGCCTCAAGACCCCCGCCAAAGGAGCCCGGGAACCAGGCTGGAAGCTTTGTCCCCCAAAAGCAGAGGTCCAGGTGCCCCCTGGTTCAGGTGGCCTGAGTTAACCCGGCAGGCAAGGGGTGCCCGTCCCACCCCAGCGCCTTCTCCTCTCCAATCTTTTGGCAGGGACACAGCCAACTCTAATTGCAATTTCCATTCTGGTGGCTGCGCTCTGCAGGCAAAATAGGTTCTGTCTATATAATGAGTCACTCCTGAATATCAATCCACGCAGGATAAAATGGAGACAATAGCTGCTTACATGCGTAGTGAGTTAATTATGAGCATCTGCTATTAATCTTGCTATCAGACTGCTAATTGCTCCTTCTCCTCCACAAAGGCATGCTGGAGGTGAAGCGGCTCAGTCGCCCTTCCCCGAGCCCCGGCTCCTGCCCCATCGGAGGTCGGGGCTCGCGGCGGCTGGGAAAGCATTCCCAGGGATGGGCCTGCACCCCGACGTGCCGGTGCACGCTCAGACCCGCTCATCGCCCGCGGGAGGTGCAGACCCCGGGGATGCCCAGCCGAGGAGGAGGATGAGCAAGCCTGGCTGAAGGGCCCCGCACATCACAGCAAACGCGGTCTCCTCCCATGGAAGTCGTGGGGCGGGGGTGCACAGCCCAGGGTGGAAGCCACCCCAGGGTGCCAGAGGCGCTGGAAGGGGGGCGGCAGCTCGGAGGCAGCCCCCCCTGCGAGGACGCTGCCAGGCTGGCGTGCTGGAGAGGTGTCGAGCAGCGCTCTCGCAGGTGAGGACTTGACATCTGACGTGTAATGAGGAAAGAAAATGCATCAGGAGCATTTGGGGGAGATGACAGCAGATCAGAAATGCCTCCTTCTCCCACAGATTTATTTTGTCAACCAGTCACTCCGGGAAGGCGCTGTCAGCAGCGAGGGCACTGGCACTGAAGAGCCCCGGCCCTTTGATCCGGCGGCCGCTCGGCAATTGCTTTAGACAAACTCCGGGTGATTGCCGAGCAGGAGAGCAGCTAGCACACCTCAATTAGCTGCCAGCAAGGCGAGGGCCCGTGGCTGTCCCTCGTTAAGGAGCTGGCTGGCTTCCCCAGAGCCCCACAGCGCGCTGCCCATGGAAGGCAGCACCGTGGGAAGAGCTGGGGACCGGGCAGCACCCACCCCGGCTCACCCATTCGGCCAGGGGGCAGGCACCCAGGACACTCTCAGCCTCAACAGGGCTTTTCGATGCCAAGGAAGGGGTTGGGGCACCCTTAGCCTTGACGGGACCTTTCGATGCCAAGGAAGGGGTTTGGGGCACCCTTAGCCTCGACAGGGCTTTTCGAAGGGGTTGGGGAAGCTCAACCCACAGTTGCTGGTGAGGGATGCTGAGGACCTCATCAGCATGTGAATAAGCGGGAGATTAAATCTGAGCCCTGAACACTCACCGCGGAATGTCGGGAATGTTTGCTGCCCTGTTCGGAAAAGCCTGAGAGGAAAACAAACCCGGAGCCGTTGCCTCCTCATCATCCCCACCCGGCTGCCCCCCGGATGGGTGCCCCTGGGTGCCCAGCGCAGGGTTCAGGCAGCCCTGAGCAGTCCCTCCGCTGCCCACGGAGCCCACCAGCCCCCCAGGACAAGCAGCTTTTGTGCCTCAGGCTCCGAGCTGACAACTCCTAAAGGGCGGG
>NW_009259422.1:642172-644870 GCF_000687185.1 Egretta garzetta | reverse complement strand
CCCAGCAGCCATCCCTTCCCCATCCCGCTCTGCCACGCCGGGCTGAGCCCGGGGCCTGAAGCCGGAGCTCCCTTGCAGGACAGAGCTCCACTGAAGCCAGCAAGCAGCACCGCGAAAGGGAGGGAATTTCGGGTATTTTAAGACACTTAGGGATGTTCCGTATCGATTTCCTCATCTCAGTAATTAGATGTAGCGATTAGACTCTCCTCACAGGGCTGCTTTGAGCAGAGCTCCGCGGCAGCGTTTGCATCGGGGACGCCAGCACAACCTCATCCACATGCACAGCAAACAGCCCAGCTGGATGACCGGCGCAACCTCCCGATGAATCCGGCACCGGGATGCGATATACATAATATATAACAAGCATGTTTATCAGATGATAACACACCGCAGCTGCTGTTAAACAAGCACGCAAGCCTTGAACTGCACAGAAACTTCATGTATTATTTAAAATACTTTCCCCGTGGATCCTGTCAAATCAAAACCAGCCACTGCGCCCATGAGGATTGTGGTCGGGGTCCTGCAGTGATGCCTCGCGGTGGTAACGCCTGCTGCGCCGGCGGGTGCCGCCACGCCGAGCCCCGGGTGTGCGCCCTGCACCCCCGTCTCGCGGGTGGAGGGTGTTTGAGGGGACAGCCAGCACCCGCCGGGGCGCATCCCCAGGGGGAGGGCTGCTGGGCCGTGAAGCCGAGCGCCCGACAGCACCAGCGGAGAAACGCGGTATTTTTTTTGAAAAGGGAAGAAAGCCGAACTTCCCCAAAGCCCCTAAAATCCCCTAAAAAGGCGACTGCAGGAGGCGCCTCTGTTCCCCGCGCGTTTCTGAAGCCGAAAGCTTTTGACAGAGGCTTGGGGATGTACTTGGGTGCGAGCCCAGCCGTGTCCACTGCTGGTAAGGGGAGGCTTCCCAGGGTTCGACCGCAGTCACACATTGGAGAAGACAGGCATTAACACACCACGGAGCCTGGAAAGCAGCCAGGCGCTGCGAAACACCCCGCTCCACCGCTGGCGAGCACAGCCTGCATTAATGGGTCTGCTCCAGCCCCGGCTCCTCTCCGGTTCCCAGTGGGGAAGGAGCCTCCGTGGTCCCGAGGAACCCTGCTCCTGAACCACAGGCTGTGCTTCCCACGAAAAACCTCAACCTCAAATTTGGGGCAATTTTTTTAATGTTTTTTTATTAACTCAACACCTGTAAGATTATTTCCCATTGATTCAATTCCTTCCTCCAGGGAATTTTGCCAGGCACCTCCATCCATCTGTCCGTACGATAGCGCTCCCACCTCAAGCGACCTGCAGAAGCTCTACCCGTGCCCGGCGCCAGCCGAACCAGCTCCATCTTAACCTGCGTCCGCCTCGTTCACAGGATGAAAACCCAGCGCTCCAGGCAGGGATCGCTCCGCCTGCCCCCAGGCAATGAGGATTTAGCACCAGCTCCTCCCAAATAGCTGCAGGAGGCCCGGCGGGCTATTGATCCCTGCTAAGGCGAGCAGCCCGGGCAACCTTGTTTGCTCAGGGCTGGTATAATTTGGAGATTAGGCTTTAATGAAGAGATGATGTAGGCTTCAATATAGGGAGCAAAAAAGCCATGGCGGTTTCAGAGGGGCGCACGTAGGAAGCACGGCTCGACCCATACTCGCTACCCCCAGCTCGCCCAGCAGAAGGGCGGGACACTCTGCACATGAAGTCCCACACCCCATTTTGTCACCCAAAGCAGGACACCCCCCCCGGGCACGCAGCCTCGCCCCCGCGGGGGCTCCAGCCAGGAGGTGCTCAGCAGAGCCGTGGGACGGGGCGTGCAGCGGGCGCACGTAGGAAGCACGGCTCGACCCATACTCGCTACCCCCAGCTCGCCCAGCAGAAGGGCGGGACACTCTGCACATGAAGTCCCACACCCCATTTTGTCACCCAAAGCAGGACACCCCCCCCGGGCACGCAGCCTCGCCCCCGCGGGGGCTCCGGCCAGGAGGTGCTCAGCAGAGCCGTGGGACGGGGCATGCAGCTGCATTCTCCCTCCAGAGCCAGGGATACCAAGCAAGGGACCTCTGAGAGCAGCTCCCTGCCCAGCCACTGTTAGGAAACCCAGTTTTTCCCCAAAAAAAATCACACCAGGTTGGGAAGATTCTGCCCCGGAGGGAAGCCGCTCGAAGGAAAGCATCTGCCCGCCGCCGGGCAGCTCGGCGGCCCTTTCCCCCCCTCGGACATTGCCTGCCTGCAGGGGGTTTCTCCCCGGATTTGAGGGCCGGAGCAGCCCTGTGTGCTCGCGCTCAGCAGGGGAGCACAAGACAAATGGTTTAATATGCGCAAAATCCAGGCTCCAGCTTCAACACTTACTTTTTTCTTCTTCTCAATATTTCATACCGCTCCAGATAAGAATGAATGCAATACTGTTATTAAAATCTTTCTCTGTATTATACGCGGAGGTCAACGCGGTTTGCCCTGCTATCTGCATTTTTAAAGGTATTTCAAATACAGGCTTTCTGTTTCACAGGGAAAATAAAATAGACCTGCGCGCCAAGCCGGAATAATCCATCCTCAGCTGCAACCGAGACGGAGGCTGCTGCCAGGGCAAGGAGCTCTCTTCCAGGGAAGGATCCCTCTTCCAGGCTGCCTCTCTGCTCCTGATTTTGCTTTCCCACCCGCCGACAGGATGCTCCAGCGCTTCCCCAGGAGCGGCGAGGCTCCCACCCCCCCCCACCCCCCC
>NW_009259422.1:640553-642006 GCF_000687185.1 Egretta garzetta | reverse complement strand
CCCTTCAGCCTGGGAGAAGCAGCCGAGGGACTTTTTTTTTCGTTTGGGAAAAGAAAAGCTGCCATAAATTTATTTACTTAAAGGATTTCTCACCAGAAAACAGCCCCTCGAGACTCCCATTTTCCGAGAGTGAATCTCTCACCTAATCACAAAGTGCTGCTATTTACTGTATCTGCTATCAAGGCAGGCAGTCTCCGTCCCGCCTTTCCTAACATCTATTTACCAAATCCATTTGCAAGTCTAAAATTTAATCAGCCAGGTTTCATCTTAAAGGCATTAACATTCAAATGGGACTCACTCCCAGCGAGAGAGCCGGAGTAAAGCGAGGGTGCGGGGGGGAGCCGGCGCGTTAAGAGCAGGCGGCTCTAGCTCCCGAGGTGGCTGTGCGGCGAGGTGGTCACAGCTTGGCCACCGGCAAGCCCTCCGCGGCAAGCCCGAGCCAGGCGACGGGGGGTGACGAGGGCAGGACCGCCGCGTCCTGGTGGGTGACAGGATTAGCCCAGGGACCCCACACAAGGGACCCCAGCAAGAGGGAGATGATGGTTAAGGCGGCGGTCCACACCCCGTCTTAGTCCCCCTTTATAAAACCCCATTGCTTTGCAATCTCGCCCCCCCCAAAAGAGCACGGAAACCCACGCCAGGGGGATCGAAAGGAGCCGTGCCCGGCCGCCCCGCTGCACAGCGCGCGCCTCCTGGGAGGGATTCATTAGCTAATGCTCATAAAGCATGTTTTATGGCCTGCCCTTCTCATTGAAATGGATGGGAGGTCCGCACTTGACCTCGGTGGGAAGAGGAGACAGCTGATGACAGGAGCCAACGGTATTTTATAGGAACGAGATTAACGGGCCCTGCAAAGCAAGCAGGCTGCCCGCAGGACGGGCGGAGGCCGTCGTAATTCAGAGGAGCATGCGGCTAACACGGGGCAAAATTTAGCAGCTTCGTCAACACGGGGAGGACCGTGCCTGCTGCAGAATTCCACGGGATCCTGGCGCACGGGCAGCTGGCCTGCAGGCAGCCAGGTGGGTGCACGGATCCCGCTGGGCACGAAGCGATGCCCTCGTCCCCACGCTGCAAGCAAGCATCCCTCCCCAGGGACCGCAAGGACAAACAGCAAGTTTCAGGCTGGCTAAACTTGCTTCTCTTACACCAATCCTCCTTTTGCTAATGCCCCGGCTCCCTCCGGGAGAGGAGGGATTTGGCCAGGCTGCTCCGGCGCGCCACGAGGAATCCGAGATCATTAACTGACGTTTCCCCTTCCCCGCGCCTGGCCGGGGCCCGCAGCACCGTAATGAAGCGCCTGCTCCAGCGGATATGCCGAGGACGTCAGGCATCACCGGGGCTCCTTTCATTACCCTCACCTCTCGCTGTCTCCGGTGCTGACAGATTTAAATTATTTTGCACCACTTTCTTGCATATTTCATTAGGTTTGCTCCGGTGCCTCCCGGTGGCCCCT
>NW_009259422.1:640038-640410 GCF_000687185.1 Egretta garzetta | reverse complement strand
AGTGGGGATGCTCCGTCCAACACGGCCGGGTACCGGCCCAGCGACAGCCTCGCTCCTCCTGGAAATAACCTTTGCTGTGCTTTATTACAAGCCGTAAAAAGAAAGAGCGCGAGCGAAGAAAGGAGAGAGATGTTATGTGTCCCACTGTGATAGGCTGCGATGCCTCCGACTCCAATAAATAAATAAAGGCAGAAATATTCCCCCGGGTCCCTCCAACATATCTAATTGATATCACTAGGGATCTTCCATGAAGCAAACAGGAATCTAATCTATTGCCTCGTACAGCCAAATGGAAGCAGCGGGGTGGCTGCCACCGAGCCTCCAGCTCCTGACAGGGACGCGCCTAATGGAAGGGGAAACCGAATAAGGGCA
>NW_009259422.1:638094-639883 GCF_000687185.1 Egretta garzetta | reverse complement strand
CGGATGCGAATGCAGCGGTGCCTGCGCCAGCGCGTGCCCGAATGCGCCCGCCTGCCCGGGGGGGACACGGACTCCACATCCGATCCCCGCCTCCGGCGAGCCAGGGCAATTCCGGGAGGAATCACACTGAGGGGCAGGGAGGAGCGGCCGGAGCCATGGGGCTCTGCCCCAGCCGAGCGCTGCTCGCGGCAGGACGGCTTCGACGGGGCCGGGGAAGAGCGAGGAGCACGCAAAGCCTTGGGAAAAAAATGCTGTTTTCCAGAGATTCCTGGGAAAGGGGAAGGAAAAGCAGGGGCTGGAGAGGAGGCGGCAAGGCACGGGAATTTTCCAGCTGCCCCCCTCCCCGGACAGCGCTGCCCCAACGTGAGCAGACGGGCTTTGGTGAAGCTGGCACGCCGTCCTAGCGGCAAGGTGCGAGCGGCGGCTGGCGCCGTGCGGGAGCCCAGCCTCTGTGGAGATGCCCTCAGCCACATCGACTGCCACCTCCCACCTCCCTTGTTTAATTAACTCCCTCCTGATGCAGGTAATGGAGCTCTGGAGCTCTTAAACAAAGATTTAATCAGCCCAGGCTCCGCGCTCGCAGCAACCAGCTCCCTTTGTTAGATTGGTGTGAAATCCAGGGCACGGCTGGCCCGTGACAACATCCTCACCATTAATAGCTTCCAGCATCCTGCGCGTCCCTGGATAGTCCGGCACAGAGTCCCTTGGACTCTCTTCTCCGTGCATCAAAGAGCTGCCCGGGTCATTGATTTTTAGCATCATGCAAATCGAGTCAGCGGGGAGCTGGCAGCTCCAGTGCATTATTATTTAGGATGGATAAACTCTTACCCCGAGTTCTCAGCACCTCCCGGAGACCAAGGGAGGGTTTTTGATTTATCCTGATGGTTTTCAGTCCTGCGGAGGAACCGCAACAGAGCGCGGAGGGGAGGGGAAGCGGGCAAAACCGCTTCCATCAGGAGGCCCCGGCAGAAGGAGGGCGCCGAACCGGAGCCCTATCCCCGCCGCGTCCCCTGCTCCCCTCCAAAGGGCAGGGTTTGCGACCTCCAGCAGGGAGCAAAGAAACCACCGGAGACTGGCACCAAGGGAACGCCTGACAAACTGCCGCTGCAGCACGTACCGCGGCGCACAGCCTTGCAAACCCCCGGCCCTCGCACCCAGGCTCCCCTCGCCAGGCACCAGCCAGCCCCGGTGCACGCGGTGACCATGACCCGCACCCAGAGTCCCTGCCAGGTTGGCAAGGCACCTCCTTTGGCGACGTGATCTATCGGCAGAAAGCGGACATCCAAAGGCACCCCAGACCCCTCCGCCGCCCCCAGCCCGCTGTGCCCCCGCCAGCGGCTCCTTCCCGACCCGAAGCGAATTGCAGATAGATTGGCTCCCCGTAAATGGCAATAGCTTTGCAGAATGCCATCTTAATAAGTGCATCTCCCAGCTAGGGGTGAGAGGCAGCAGCTGAAGCGCTGGCGTGGATGTCAACTTACAAATGAGACATCCAACTGCTTCATTTATTAGAGGGAATCAATTCGACTTTTCATATGCGCCAGGAGTTTCAGGCAGGAAGGACCCCATCAGCCGCCCGCCCGCCACCCCTCGCACCTCGGCTCGATGCAGCGCGGGGGGGCGAAGGTGATGACAAGACTCTCGCCGCACGGCGTCGCTGGGAAGCACTGGTGCTGCTCTCCGGGAAGGCGACCGAGGAGGAGAACCAGGAGGAGCCGAACGTGCTGGCCCCATCCCCCCCATCACCCCAGCTGGGGCAGCTCCGGGACATCCCAACCGAGGATGGGCT
>NW_009259422.1:637281-637856 GCF_000687185.1 Egretta garzetta | reverse complement strand
CCACCCCAACCCCCCAGCCGCTTCCCAAGGTGGCTTGAGCTGCATTTCCTCTGCCCCTTTAACCCCTCCCCTGCTCCAAGTGTACAGCCGTGGGCAAACCAACCCTTCTCCAAGGCACACGGAGAATTGAGTCACTCAACCAAGAGTGCTGGTGTCCCAAAAGGTGCCCTGGAAAGGGGCACGTCTGTCCCAGCTCCCCAGTTGCCCGCATATGCGGGTAGGTGGCAGGAGGAGGGGCAGCTTTTCCCTCCGCCACGCTGCCCAGCGAGGACCCCAGCCCTTGGGAAACACCGAGGGCATGCTCACAGCCAAACTTGTGGCCCAGCTCCCGATGCCCCCCAGCTCCCACGCAGATGCCCCCCACCCCTCGCCTTTCCCCCGGGCTCCCCGAGGGGAGCCGCCGCTTTGAAGCGCGCCTACGACAGAGCGCGTCACCGCACGCGTGTCTGTCTGTTAATTAATAAAGAAATCAAGCCTATCTTGCCAAGCAAGAGGCAGGTGGCCAAGCATTCGGATCCTTGAGGGATGCCGTTCCCCCGCTCCAGCGGATCGATGGGATTTTTCACCCCACGGGC
>NW_009259422.1:633225-637104 GCF_000687185.1 Egretta garzetta | reverse complement strand
GGCAGCACCAGGAAAGGTCATGCTGCCGCGTTTCACCGAACACGCTGGCCATTAGGACGCTGTCATATCCTCTCCCAGATGCTCGTAACAAGAAAGGGGAAGGAAAAACACGGAGCTAAATTAATCCTGATGACAAAGATAATAACAAGATCAGGAAATGGTGCAAAAGGAATCCATTATAATTACAGTGGCAGCACTGCCGGCCCCAAGGTCTTCCTCCGGGGAAGCTGAGCAAGCACGGTGCTCGTGCCATGGGTGCTGGGCGCACGGACCCACCGGCTCCGCAAGCAAACCGCTCTCAGCTGGTAGAAGACCTCTCCCCTGCCAGCCAGGGACTCCTGGGTTCTTATGAATAAAGAGGGCTTTAAAGCACCCAGCAAACTCATAGAATCCCCAATCGTAAGGTCGGAAGAGACCTTTAAGACGGTCAAGTCCAAGCCCAACCTCTCAATTGCTGTTGCATTCACAGGCCAGACCCTGCTCTTCAAAGCCACCTCCGCCAACAGCTGCCGAGGCACATCCGTACCCAAACTCTGCCGAATCTGGGGTACAGCCCGACTGCAGGGCAGAGTTTTGGGGTCACTGTTGGGGTTCAGAGCCCAGCTCCCCGCGAGGCCGGCGGCGCCGGGGTGATCTGCAGAGCCGGGCGTACCGCACGCGCCTGCCCCGCTGGTGCTGCTTTCCAAATGACCGATCTTCGGATTAGCTGGACAACCTTCCGCTCTTTTCAATCTCTTCAAACGCCAACTAATTAATCTTCCCGACCAGAGCTCGGCCAAGCCTTTGTCACAAGTGATTTACCCTGTGCGCTTGGCCCTTCCCGTTGCTCAGCTAACCGCAATCCGATAGATTTTAGCCAATTGCTTTGTTATTCACAATTGCTCGATGAACCTCTTCCTGAATTTACTGCGCTTCCCAGCCTGCCCTGAAGTATTTGCTTCGTTCCTGCGTCCTTCGCTATGCCTTGCCGACGGCCCCGGGGTTGGGACCCCCGACAAGCAGCCACGCCGCGTGGGAGCCAAGGCTTCGCCTGGTGACTTCTTACGGGCAGGAATAAACCTACATGACCCCCTAGAGCACAAAAACCAGCAGCGACCGCTGCTACGGAAGGGAAGCGTGGCTTGCCAGTTCATCTGCCTGCAAACGCCGGTGTCCCCGCAAAGGAGGGCACAGGCACCGGCCAGCAGAAGCGCGGTCTGGCCACGGAGGGAGGCAGCACCCCAAGCAGGAGGGCTCGCATCGCCACCTCTGCGACAGGAAAGCAGCGCAGCCGTGCCGAAGCAAGCCCTCCGGCAGAGCCCGGCGGCACCCCGGCTTTGTGGCCTCCCCCTCTGGCTCTGCAGCAGCCTGAGCAGCCGCAATAGGTAACAAGACTTTCTGCTGGTGCTGCTCCCCATCCCCAGCATCCCTCTGATCCCTCGTGGGCCTCCTGCATCCCAAGGCACCGCCGCAGCTGATGCCCTCGGCCGGCAGCGCTGGTGCCGGGGCTCCAGCAGCTCCCGGTGCCACCCCAGCCCTCCAGGACAGGACCGCAGGGAGCCGGCAGGGATGCGAGGAGCAGAGCCCAGCCATGCATGAGCAGCTCCCAACTTCCCAGGGCTGGAAGCATCTCTGCCAGCCCGCTTGGCAGCTCCCGGCTGCCTCCCTGCTGTCCCGTCAGGGCCACGGAGGAGAGCGAGCGGGGTCTCGGGGTCCTTCCTCCCTGCGCCACGCAGGCACTCGTCAGAGCGCGGCAATGGCGACACTGTTATTATACATGGCCTCAAAGCCCATTCAAGGCACTGGAAGATGAATTATGTTTCATTTATATCAAAGAAGCAATCTCAGAGCCCATTTGTGATCAAATTTGCTGTCAGAGAAACTTTGCTTTATCTCATTACATCTGATATCTCTTGGCTTCTTGTCCTTGAGACTATTAAAGTTTAATGTCAAATTCGAGATGAAATGGAATCGTTGCTGTATCATCTCATCAGGACCCGGTGCGCCCCGTCCATCCTCGCGGTCCTGACAAGTCATTACACCGGGGCAGCTGGGGGAGAGGAGGACGAGGGGAGGAAGCCTTCCTCCCCACGCACTGGAACGGGGGGGCTGCCAAGGAAGGCGAGCCTGGCGCCGTGGGGGGGTCTGTGCTCGCTCCTTGCCAGCCCTGCGTGGGGCAGAGCATCAGCCAGCCACCCCGAGGAGGTTTGCCCCTCCAATACCCTTAAAAAGTCAGAGGGGGGATTGGGAGGCGAGGGGAATTCGCGATGGAAAGAGCTGGCCCAGCCCGGCACCCTGCCATGCTGCCGCTCCTCGTGCCCAGCCGCGCCGGGGGTGCCGCAGCTACGCACCCAGGTAATCCCGGGCCCAAAAACCATCAAACGCGCTGCGCTTGGCTCCTTCGGAGACCGAGCCGCGCCCGCAGCACAGCGAGGAGTTTGAAATTCAGAGCCAGGCTGGAAAACAGCCCCCTCCGAGGTGAAGCATCCCTTCTGGATCATTAAGTCTCTCCACGATCCCCTCTCCTGCAAAGACTAAATACCTTTGATGATGGGCTTTAGCGGCTCCCGCAAGGCTTTCCCGGAGCTAGCTCTGCAACCTCCCAAACGCGCTGTGCAGAAGCTGTGCTGGGTCTAGATCCAAGTTTGCCCTCTCTGACCGATCCGCAGAAGCATTCAAAGCCCAACGCGCTGCCATTTTCCAGCTCTCCAGGAAAAGCACTCCCAGACACCACCCCCCCCACCTCCCCAAACCCAGACAGCGGGGTTTCTGCCGCCGCCACCGGGAGGAAAAGGAGAGCAGCGGGGCACGGTGCTTGCAAATGCCACCTGGAGAGGCGATGCCCCGGCCCCACGCCCCACAGCTCCCAGGCACGGGGATGCTGGCTTGGGGCAGAGCGCAGTTGGAGGGGGGGAGAATCCAGAGAAAAACCAGCATTTCCCTGGGAAAACGGCTTCCGAGGAGGAGTTGTTATCCATTGCAGGGGAAGAAAGGAAAAAACAGGAACAGAAACTTTCCGACAGAGTCGCTAGCACAATTCCTCCGCAATGTCAAAGCCCATTGCAAGAGGGGGGGAGAGGCAGAGACGCGACGGGGCGAGTTCTCCAGGTACCCGCTCGTTTTCAGGTGGCCAACCTTCGACTCTCTGGCTGGGATGTTCAAAGCAGCCGAGGGACGCAGAGGCACAATTCCTGCCTCATCGCAAAAGTCTCAAGGAGTTCAGTCTCTCCAGATTAACAAAGAGAAGGTGATGAGGTGACTTGATCAAAGTCTTTAAATACCTACACAGAGAACAAAAAAAATTGATAATAGCGGGCTCTTCAGGCTGACAACAAAGGTAGAAAAAACCCAGAGGCTGGAAGGGAGAGCCAGACAACCGCAGGCCAGAGATGAGATGCTTTACTGCAAGGGTAATTAAACACGGAGGCACCTCGCGCAAGGGGCCTCGGCACCCAGAACGCTGCCACCCCACCGGGGGGGTTGGGAGAGAAATCTCCCCGCTAAAGGAAAAGTGGGTCCGGGAGCTTCTCCGGACCCCGTCACACGGGATGGACGACGAGAGCCGTCGCTCCCCGGCTGTATAATTTATGGGAAAAGCCATTCCTTTTAAAGCAAGGGAAGCTGGCTGCCTGGATCCCACGGGTAAATAAATCTGGAACGGTGATGGAAGCCATGCTAAAGGCTGAGCCGGCCAGGCCAGACCGAGGGGCCGCGTGGCTGGAAGTGACCCCCAGTCCTGTGGCAATGAATCAGCCCCGGTGGCCCCCCCATGCTCCTCGGCTCTCTCCAGCCTCCACACAGGGCTTCCCACCGAGATCAATTCCTGTGATTTGTCGTCTCGGGGGTCAAATCATTCCCCGCACGTTCTGCAGGCGATGCCAGAAGCGAGGCAGAAGAGCG
>NW_009259422.1:632095-633206 GCF_000687185.1 Egretta garzetta | reverse complement strand
CCCCCCGGCGCCCCGCCCCCAGCCAGCGTCTCGCCAGGCCGGCGTTTCTCTGGCTTTGTGTTCGCCAGTGCAGGTTTAGCCCCCTCGAGTGGGAGGCGAACGCGCGCCGAAGGCAGCTGCGCTCCTAAGCCGGGCTTTGCCTTTCGAGAGGCGGCTTGCCAGAGGAGCGAGCGGAGCCCGACTCCTTTTGCAGTTTAACGGAGACGAGGATAACCCATCCCACCCACGGGAGGCAAATCCCCGAAGGGAACCACCCTAGCCGCAGCGTTACACGCCATCATCCCACTGTACTTCCAGAGCCAGATCCTACATAGCCCAGTAAGCCCAGTCCCACGGGGCCACAGGCAGACCCAGCCCCTGACCCGCTGGGGCCCCACCGCCGCCCCGTCTCCCCCAGGATTACCGCAGGAGCCGGCACCCAGGGCAAGAGCTGCCGGGGATAAACACAAACTCCTTTCTTCAAAGCATCAAGCGGCTTTTCCAGCCTGGGCTAAACCTCTGGCATCAATAGCCGCTAAAGACATCATCATCCACACTTAAAAGAATCAACGGCAGCCTTCATTAGGGCACCCAGGCAGGGGCCAGGGCTCTGCTTTTGTGCTTCTCTCTTTTTAATGGGTTAGTTATGGCACTTCCAAAAGGAATGAACTGGGAGCCCAGAGCCCCCAGCTCAATTGTCTGTTATTGCTGGCAGTTTATCAGCATTAACTGATTAGACTCAGGATGATGGATTCCCCTGCCTGCGACTGGTGCGCGGCGGAGGCAAAACCTCCTTCCCCTCGGTTCCCTCTGTCACCGAGCAGTAATTGCCGCCGCTAATTCCCCCCAGCCGCTCCCCCCACCGCAACCTCCAGCAGCAGCTTTTGTTTTCATCCTCCCGCAATCACAGAGAAATAATAATAATAAAATAAAATTCAAATGAGAGGGAAGCTCAGCCCCAGCAGAATTTAATTGATGATCATTACACTTTGGAATCTAAACTCTTTTAATTTCATTGTGTTTCACAGAGATGAATTATGAAATTACGGCTGGCCAATTATAGATCCTGCCTTTGCTTTGTGCGCCTCCCGCCCCCCCGAGCACCCAGCCCTCTCCTTTGGGCGGAGGGCCG
>NW_009259422.1:629001-631968 GCF_000687185.1 Egretta garzetta | reverse complement strand
TTTAACGGAGACGAGGATAACCCATCCCACCCACGGGAGGCAACTCCCCGAAGGGAACCGCCGTAGCCGCAGCGTTACACGCCATCATCCCACTGTACTTCCAGAGCCAGATCCTACATAGCCCAGTAAGCCCAGTCCCACGGGGCCACAGGCAGACCCAGCCCCTGACCTGCTGGGGCCCCACCGCCGCCCCATCTCCCCCAGGATTACCGCGGGAGCCGGCACCCAGGGCAAGAGCTGCCGGGGATAAACACAAACTCCTTTCTTCAAAGCATCAAGCGGCTTTTCCAGCCTGGGCTAAACCTCTGGCATCAATAGCCGCTAAAGACATCATCATCCACACTTAAAAGAATCAACGGCAGCCTTCATTAGGGCACCCAGGCAGGGGCCAGGGCTCTGCTTTTGTGCTTCTCTCTTTTTAATGGGTTAGTTATGGCACTTCCAAAAGGAATGAACTGGGAGCCCAGAGCCCCCAGCTCAATTGTCTGTTATTGCTGGCAGTTTATCAGCATTAACTGATTAGACTCAGGATGATGGATTCCCCTGCCTGCGACTGGTGCGCGGCGGAGGCAAAACCTCCTTCCCCTCGGTTCCCTCTGTCACCGAGCAGTAATTGCCGCCGCTAATTCCCCCCAGCCGCTCCCCCCACCGCAACCTCCAGCAGCAGCTTTTGTTTTCATCCTCCCGCAATCACAGAGAAATAATAATAATAAAATAAAATTCAAATGAGAGGGAAGCTCAGCCCCAGCAGAATTTAATTGATGATCATTACACTTTGGAATCTAAACTCTTTTAATTTCATTGTGTTTCACAGAGATGAATTATGAAATTACGGCTGGCCAATTATAGATCCTGCCTTTGCTTTGTGCGCCTCCCGCCCCCCCGAGCACCCAGCTCTCTCCTTTGGGCAAAGGGCTGGTAGGAAGGGGGAAACGCTGGCTTTTATTATCCCTGGAGCATCTTCCGCCCCTTGGGGAAGGGCAGCAGAGGGGAAACACGGAGGGCTGGGGAGTTTAATCTACCAGTTCCCCGCAGTAATCGGGGTCTGCGGCTCCCCCCGGGTGGCTGCGCTGGGGTTCACCCCGCTGCCAGGAGCGGCCCAAGGATGCCCGGGGGCTGCCAGCCCCGGCCTCCGCACCCCAGAAGCGGCTCTGGAGCAGGAAGGGCAGACCCCTGGGTCGCAGGAACCTGGCGAACGCCTTCCAAGGGGCTGTCGGAGGCAGACATTTGGAGAACCGAGGCCACCATCCATGAGCGACGACACAAGGGCACCACGCCCCAGACTGCGGGGCCACGGCCGCAAACAGGCTTGAAAGCCGTTTGACACAGCCCAACAGATGTAAGGTACATCATCCCTGTAATCTCATTACGGGAAACTTTCAGGGAGCCGGCTCCTCAGGGCTCTCATAAAGGTTTCACGCATTAAATTCCTCCTTGTTTTGTTTCATTTGCTGCGAGGATTTTACTGTAAGTGGAGCTTCGCCTGCTAGGAAGGGGAGAGATTTAGAGATGCTCGCGATGCTACGCACGGGCTCGCAAGCCTCTCCCACGCCGTCTGCTCTGTTTAGGAGCTTACATCTCCTTCTCAGGCACAGCCTTGCCGCTGGGCAGCCCGCGAGCCCCCGCACGCTCCCCAGCCTGGCTTCACCACCTCCCAGCACAGAGCAGCAGCCACGGGGAAGCAGACGGAGCCGGGCAAACCCATCCCACGCACCCGCTCTGCCCCCTCACTGGATGCAAAACCTTCCCCCCTGGCCAGCACCGCAAGGACCTTGGTGCCACCTAACAGCTGATTTAGAAAATAAAAATACAGAGAGCAGTTGGCAACGACTTTGGCACGAGGAGCCTGGCAGCGAACGCACCCCTGGACCCCAACACGGAGTCACCCCCTGGACCCCAACACGGAGTCACCCCCTGGACCCCAACACGGAGTCACCCCCTGGACCCTCCCGTGGGCTTTACTACAGAGCTGCCTTCCTCTTCTTTGGGCTTGAAGGGGAAAATGAAGCCTTTTGCAAAACGTCACTTGAAGAAAAATACGTGCCACCACCAGAGCCTCGCCAAATAAATAAATAAGAGAGAAGTGATAAATTTTGGCTGTCTTCAAAAGACAGACCAGCATTGCTTATCAGCCCCGATTTGACCAGATAGCGGCTTCAGAAAACAGACACTGGTCTTTTTGTAATAAATGAAAGCAATAAAGCCAAAGTGCCTCCTCTGAGCTATAATTAAGCACCGCTGCGCCGCTGGGAGCATGTCCTTAAAGAGGTGTCTATTTAACACAATTTCCATCACAAGCGGCTGCTTTGCATTTCTTCTGGCTTTATTAAAACTGATTTTCTATTTGCACTATACAAGCCGATCTGATTACATTTCCATTTCCCCCCCTCCGCCCCGAAGAGAAGGGTCTCGCTCTCCTAAGGCAGAATGGAGATCAGGCTTGGCCCCCCCGCCTCCCGCTCAAGGGCTCTCCTGCCAGGGGACCGGGGATGAGGACCGGCTTCCAGAGCCGAAGCGGTGAGGAGCTCTGCTCTGCAGCACCCTGCATCTGTTTCCATGGGGACAGGGAGGCAGCGATTCAGCGGGCCCGATCCTGCCTGTATAAATGTCAGCTCAGAGCCATTCTAGCGGAAGATTCACCTTGCGGAGCGACAGAAAGGGGCGACTCCGGGAAGGGACCTGCCGGGAGCCCCGCAGTAAGCCCTGGGGTGCCTGCCCCAGCCCGGTCCCCTTTGGGTGGGCAGCAGGAGCATCTCTGCACCCCCAGGCTCCCCCCCCCCAGGACACGCACCCCGGCAAGCAGCCGGGCCACCACCAGCCTTCCTGCACAGAGGCTTCCCTCCCCGCTGGCCATCCTCACGGGACACCTCCTAACTTGCCTCCCGCATGTCCCAGCAGGTCGGGCATCAGCGGGCAAAGCCGCCCGTAAAGCGGGTGCTGATAAATAGGTCAGCGCTGAGTCCACCA
>NW_009259422.1:622843-628735 GCF_000687185.1 Egretta garzetta | reverse complement strand
GCTGGGACAGGCGTGCCCGCCGCTGGGGCCAGCCGTGCCCTCCCCGTGATTTCCAAACCCCCTTACAGAGATTTGGTGATTAAAAAGCAATGAGAAGCTTTCATTCTGAATAAAGATTTTAAGGTTTTTTTTTTTTTTAATTAGGAAGCATCCATTAATGTCCCTGCCCTCTACAAAGCTTGATGATTTCTCCTCATCTTCCCCTCTTGCTCCATCGCCAACCTTGTGGGAAACCATTACCAGGAAGATGCTTTGAAGTACCAACTTTATTAAGATTGATTCCGCCTGCCTCCAGTTTTGACAAGTCCAAAGCAAACACACGGGGCCACGGGGAGATTTGGTAATAATTACCATCTTTAATTACTACTAAAACATCAATTGCTCTTGTTCAATTAGTATCACAGATCCAGGCATGGCAAATTCCATAGCACAAAATAAGCTGAAAATTGATTTCTGAACACTTAATGCAGATCCAAAATTGCTAACTTGATAAGGGGGCAATGGCAGAACAAGCTCACCGTCAGGGAGGGATCGCGGGCCGATGTAATTGCTTCGGCGGAAGATTAATAACTTGTGTACGTACGCCTCGTACATGGAGTAGGAGTTACTCATTAGGGGGAGCGCAAAGAAGGGGAGAACATGTTAACAAGGACAGAGGCAATTAGAGACAAAATCGTGGCGCAGACGCTGGTGGCCCATCGCCTCGCAAGCAGGGCTGGAGAGGGCAATGCACGCTCAGGAATGTAATTGCTTCGGCGGAAGATTAATAACTTGTGTACGTACGCCTCGTACATGGAGTAGGAGTTACTCATTAGGGGGAGCGCAAAGAAGGGGAGAACATGTTAACAAGGACAGAGGCAATTAGAGACGAAATCGTGGCGCAGACGCTGGTGGCCCATCGCCTCGCAAGCAGGGCTGGAGAGGGTGATGCACGCTCGGGACCAGCCCCGCCGGAGCCCAGGGAGCCCAACCCCAAGCATCAGCTTCCAAGAAAAGTGGGGAAAACCCTTGCGGGATCCGCAGTTACAGTCCCTGATCCCACCGAGAGGTTCTTCCTCTGCAAAAGACAGAGGGAAGAGGATTCCCCCACTTCCCTGCTGTGAACTGCCGCCTCCCACGGATGCTCGCTGCCCGGAGCCGGGCCAGGCAGCGCTCCGGAGCACGCAGCGGCGCTTTCTGTAACGGAAGGCAAACATTTACACCCCAACACCCCAAAACTCCGCTCAAACGCCAAGGACCCGCAAACGGCCAACGCTTCCTTCCCAGCCGCACCCAGGACCGGCGAGGAGGCAGCTCCTCCTACCCCAACAACGCTGAAGGTGCCCGGGCTTGGCTGAGCTTTGGTTCCCAGCAAGGAAGAGGAGGGGAAGGGGCTGGCTTCCTCTCCTCCATCCTGCAAGCACCTTGAGGGAGGCAGCTAATTGCCATGGCGATGGGCAGAGGCATTTGCATAACGAAGCGTAGACGGGATGTTTGGCTCATGTATTTTTTAGAAGGTTTACCTTTAATTTTATTTAGCTTAAGAAGGGCATGTCACTCAAACCCGGCTGGTCATTTATAAAATCATTTCAATTGTGTCTGTGCAAAGCTGTCTCCAGGCCTAAGTGGCTTCTCCAACCAGCCCCGAATACTAATGGGGACAGCACCGGCGCGGGGGCAAGCGAGGGATGGAGCCCGCTCTCCCAGCAAGCCAGCAAGGCTCCTTGCTGCCATCCCTCACGCGGGATTTTGTGTGGAAAAATCACTCCCTTCTGGGTAGCGGGTCCCTTTCTTTCGCCTTCCGAGCACCGTTTCTGCTAGGGGAACACCAAGAGAAAAGCATCGACTGCCTGTGGAAGCCCAGGGGCAGCCGCTTTCTGAGGAGAGCCATAAGCGCAGGCTGCTCCTGGACTCCAAGCAATGTAGAGATGGACGGCCTTTGTTTTAAACAACGGGGAAATGAATGGAGCTCGCTTGACCCCCTCCAGCCCGCCCCAGGGTGCCCGAGGCCCTGGCACAGAGGGGAAGGTGCCGAAGCCCAACGGTACCCCCAGGATCACCCTCTCCTGCTGGGGACCCTCGCCCTTCGCCAAGACCCTCGCCCTTCGCCAAGACCCACCAGGCTGCTGGGCTGGAGCCGACCAGCGCCGGCCGGGACCTGGCATCTCCAACCAGCTGGTTTTCCTTTAGCAACAGAGCCCTGCAGCGACTCATCTAGGTGTAGGATTGACCAACGTCTTCCCAAAAGCCGCTTGTGACCCAGCTCCTCCCTGCACCCCAAAGAGAAGGGTTTCTCCCTCCAGACCCTTGTGAGAAGCAACAGGCGAACAACTGGACAGACAGACACGAAAAGGGAGCTGTTGCCCATTTCCCTGGCATATTTTGTCCTCTCTTTCATCTGCTCTTCCATCCATCTTCCCTCCCGCACTGCCACGCTCCCCACACCTACCCGCAGCTTAAAAGGCTCAACAAGACCAGGCTGTGAGCAACCTGATCTGGTTTGCGGTGTCCCTGCTCACCGCGGGGGGGTTGGACTAGATGACCTCTAGGGGTCCCTTCCAACCCAAAACATTCTATGATCGTATGATAGCATGGAGAGCCAGAATTTCCACACATGCCTTTATCCCTGCCACAGGTGGCTCAGGAGACCTTTCCTGCATCACCCTGGGTCCCACACAACACAGCCCTTCTTCTTCTTCTTCCTCCCACCCTCCCCAGAAACCTCTCGCAGCATCCAGCCACCGACTTTGCTGGGGATTGAGGAAGTTTCTCAGGACCGAGCTACCCAACCAGCACCCCCTGCTGCAGGATCCCCGTGCCCACGTCCCCACTGCTCCAGCCCCCGGCCCACCGAGGCAGGCGAGAGCCGGCGCAGCCTCCCAGGCTGTTTAAACACACGGACACGGCGCAGGCTATTTCTCAACTTGGAACTCAGGGAGACCCTTTGCAGCAAGGAGAGCAGCAGCCCACGCTCAGGGCTCTGCTATCCCCCCCGTCAAAACACACATTTCTCTTTTTCTGCAAACCTCCCGAGCGCTGGGACTCAACTTGCCTGCGGTCCCCGTCGCCGGAGAGCATCTCCTCCCATGGCCAGCAGCCACACCAGCCTGTCCCATGTCCTGCAGCCCTGAGCTGGGCGGGGGCCGCCTCTATTTGAAGGCTCTTGATTTGCCCAATTAGCCCCGCAGCAGCCCTGGGTGCTAATGAGCAGAACCCAGCCCAGGTGGGCAGCGGAGCTGGCTCTCACCTGAGAGCATCTCCCCGCCGCGCCGCTCGTGGGCGAGCTGATTAAACCGGCACGCACAGGCGCAGCCAAGTTGGAGAGAGGGCTCCAAACTAATTAGCACATGCACAGCCACTCATTACTATTATTACTATGACATTATTAATTTCCCCACCTCTCATCTGCAGCTTTTCAGTCGCTTCATTTCAATCTGCTTTAGCACTGGGAGGTGGGAATTAAACCCAAGCGTTTATCCCAGAGTCAGGCAGCCCGTTCCCTCCTCCTCCTCCCGCTCCATCGCACCCGGTCCCCGTGCGCCGCGGGCTCCCGGCGTTCCCAGGTTCGCCCCCAAAGATGGGGGCTTTGCCAACAGCCTTTTTTTTTTGCTGGCACCGGCAGCGCCAGGCGGGGAGGCGTCCCCGTCCTCCGTACGGGAGCCGGCGCGCGCACGAGCGTGCACAGGGCAGCAGCCGAGCAGGGAAAAGGATACAGAGGCTGAGATATATTTGTTGGGAGTCATTAGCTACTCTCGGCGATCAATCTATTACCATAAACTTAAGCTTCCATATTCTTTCATTTTAAATGAATTTTCACATCGTATTTCCAAATGAGCTCTGCTTCCAGTCAGCTCCCATTTATCTAATAATGCTATGCAAATATTTTGTTATATTTCAATGAAATATGTCGAAAGCTATTACCCAGTGCATTATCTCAGCATCAGCAGGGAGGCTCCGGTCCCTGCCGCCGCCAGGCTGCCACTCATCGCGCCCCGAGCCGAAGGGGGACCAGCAGCCCCCCACCCCACTGCCCCCCGGCGTGGCGGTCACCCGGGGCCAGCAGCGCTTGCCCGTGGTGGCGGGGGGGTCTCAGAGACAAAACGCAGGCCGTGCCACGAAGCACGTGCCGAACTGCTCTCCCGGGGCAGGGCACGGGCAGGAGGGGGCTGCTCTCCCAGCACCCAGCCATGCCACAGCTCCGGTGGCCCTGTGGGGCGGCAGCAGCCCCCTTGGACCCGACCCACAGCCAGGCAGGCGCCCATCGTGGGAGGATGGTTTTGTGGGCGAGCAGGACCATAGAAGTGACCCCCTGGGGTACACAGCCCCTCAATGGGAAAGGCTTTGCAAGCCCCTCTGGCTTTGGCCGGGGATGCTCCTTCGGCCGGGGGCTCCCATGCTGCAGCTCCCCCTTTGCTTTGCCTGCGGTGGGAAAATCAGGCATTTAGAAGGCAGCTTCCCAGGCATGGATTGATTTATTGATTTTACACCCGACCGTGCATTTGCTAAGCTCCATCATCCCCCCTTCCCCGGGCGTCAAGCCCCCCAGTCCCACCGCAGTGGCGTAACTCCAACGAGCACTTGCCAAAGTGGCTTTTTACGCCCCAAACACCCGCAGAAGTGCAAAGACGATGTCGTTAGAGCCGAGTACCCGGCACAGGAGGCAGATGTGGCTCCTCGGGGGGTACGCACGGCCGCTGCCCCCCCCGTCCCCCACTGCCCCGTGCCTGGGACGGGGGCTGCTGCGTGCCCCGCGCCAGTCGGCACTGCCTGCGTCTCCATCAGCGGGGAAGGAGGAATCCTGCCCGGCTCGGTGCCTTCTCCTCGCCCCTTGGACAGGAGCCCCTCTCCGCAGGGGCCGCGGTGCTCCAGCCCTCGGGCTCCCAGCGAGGGTGCACCACGGTTTACTTGGTCGTTGCCGCCGCCGCCGCGCTGGGCTCTAATTGCAAGTTGCTCTTTCTCTTCCCGCCCCAAGTATCGATTTCTGGGAGCGGGGCAGCTTTTCCGTCTGGGAGAAGCACGCCTGCCTCTTGCAAGCCGAAGGGCCGAGCCATCCGTAGAAATAACCCGCCTTTGATTTCCAGCAGGCCCTGCTGCGTACCGGCTTCAGCTCTCCTCCTCCCTCCCCTCGACTTGTTATTGCCAAAGGACACGATGTGCCACCGCCCCGCACCTCACAACCGGGCTTTATAGATTTATTCTTTTTTAAAAGCACTTTTATATTTTTAATTGGTATTCTGCAAACTCGGGGTCTTCCCTAAGGAGCTACGATGTTTGGCTTCAAAAAGCCTTCTTTTTTTTTTTTTTCCCCCAAGAAATTTTTTCAAGTACAAATTTTCCGGCACAGATGAATGAGCTGCCGTGTGCCCCGCGCGCCCCGCCCGCAGCCCAGCCTGCTCCTCCGGGCTTCAAGCGCTGATGTGCAGAGGGAGGAGAAGCCGTGCGGTGATGTGGCGTCTCTCCCGGCAGCGATTCCTCCGTCCCGTGCCCTCTCCTGGCCCCGGGGAACTTGCGGGGGGGGCCGGGGTCTGGACCCCAGCCCCGGCGCTGCCCGGCGAGCAGCCGCAGCCTCCCCCCGCTCACGCTCTCCTGCACTGGCACCAAATTAAATAACTGCAACTCCCTTTTTATTTTCCATTTGACAGTAACGTATTGCAAATGCAGCCGGTTTTGACATCCTAATATTCAGGCTTGTATCCCCTGGGATAAACGCGTCATCTGTTATCTGAGCAAATTATTTGTACCGGGACAGTAAGGAGCAGGAAAACAGAGCAGACAGGCAGAGCCGGGCAGGAGCGGCGCGGAGCACATCGTGCCGAGGGCTGGGGACGAACGTGCCCTCGCCCCGCCGGGGAAGGACGCCCCTGTGCCCCGAGCGCGGGGTGCAATGCCTTTCATTGCCGACGCCGCAGGTCG
>NW_009259422.1:621079-622286 GCF_000687185.1 Egretta garzetta | reverse complement strand
CGGGAGGTTTTGGGCTGGAGCCACCGAGCGCCGGAGCAGGGTGGCAGGGTGCTGCGGGCACGGCGCTCCCGGCGGCGGCATTTGAGCACAGGGCGTCTCCCTCGGAAAGGCGCCGAGCCGCCCGTTGGGTCCCTGATCACTCGGAATGTTAGCCGTGGATTTCTCTGGGCGTGTTTCCTTTTAGACTTTAATGCCGGCTCTATCCACTCGCCATTACATCCCTTGAAAAGGTTCACGCGGCTTAGGCTGCATCAAAAAACCCATTGATTATTTTGCTATATGTTTAAGGAAGAAAAGTGGTGGAGCTTTAACAGAAATCCTCTGAGCAAGCAAGAGGCAGCCGCGGCTCGTGGCGGAGCGCAGAGCGAATGGAGGCTTTTTCAGCTTTCCTCCCAGCACCGGCTCCGCGGAGGAAATTGGTTGTTGGATGTTATTTAATCAAAGGCAGGAGCTGCTTCCCGAGTACCCGGCCTGCTGCTGCGTCTGACAGCCGACCTCCCAGCGGCTCTAATCCAGGTACCCGTGCACCACCCCCCCAGACCCACCCTGCCCCGGTGGCTCAGCGCACGCCAGCCCGCGCTGCCCGCTTTGCTCTCCATCGCCCTTGTGCGTCTCCCTTCTCCCGGCTCGAGGGACGAGAGCGTCACCCCGGGTCTTCTCGAGCCACGGACGAGGGCTGGCCCCAGCCAGAAGCATCCCGGAGCCAGGAGGCATCCTCGGCCCGGGCTCCTCGCGGGGGACATCAGGGCTGAGACAAAAACCTCTGCATTTAACCCAAACCGCAGCTCCTCCCAGCCCGCGCTGCCGCCTCTCGCCTCTCCCTCCCTGCCGGCCGCTAGTTTGAGCAGGGGGAAGCTTGTCTTAAATTCTGCAAGGCAGGAAGAAAGCGGCCCAGCGCCCATGAATATTCCGGAGGAGGAGGTGGATTAGTGGCTGAGACGCATCTGAAGGGATTTGCCAGGGAATTATTTCTGGTGGTAACAAGTAAGCACTCATTTAGCTTATATTATACATTACACAAACAAGGCGTCGAGCTCCAGAAGTTAAGGCGGTAATGCCACTCTAAATTACATTCATCGGTGCCTTAATTGAGATCTATCTGTAGTTCCTAATTAAGGGGAGTGGAGCTGGGGGCGAGGTGCTGCGTGGGGAGCGACCCCCTGCAGCTCAGCGGGCCGGGGGAGCCGCTTCCCACGGTCAACCTGGG
>NW_009259422.1:620596-621039 GCF_000687185.1 Egretta garzetta | reverse complement strand
GCCGGTGCGGTGGCTTCGTTCCCCTGCCTCCCTTGCACCCGCTTAATCAGTGGCTACAGCGCCCGCCTTTGATCCCAGAAATCAAACCCCCCGTCTGATGGGTGACTTGATGTTATGCTAATCCGGGTTGATTGAGCTGGGATAATTACACTTCATCCAGGTTTCCTGGGAGTCTGGAATAAATATTGATGCGCAGCTGTCCCCCCCGCTCAGGTACGCACGGGGGAGAGCTCTTCCCCAGCTCCGGGCCTGCCTCGCGCCGGGCTGGGACCAGCACCGGGACTGGGACTGGGACCAGGAGCAGCAGCAGGCAGGGGACACCGGTACCCGCTGCTGGCCCTCCTGGTGCCGGAGTCGAGCCCCAGCTCCCTCCTGAGCAAAACCCTCCCCATGCGGTTTCGCAGGGTCCCTTCTGCCCGGGATGCTGCGGGAGAGGCAGCGGC
>NW_009259422.1:615908-616900 GCF_000687185.1 Egretta garzetta | reverse complement strand
CCCCTGCCGAGAGCAGCCACGTCACGCTCGCCGTCAGGCTCCGCGGCGACGGCATCCCTTCTCGTTAGCTCTCCCCGGCCCCGCGCGGCCGGCTAACGAGAGCGGAGCTGACAGAGGAGGATTGCCCGCTCCCAGGAAGCCGGCGTGATTGTGTTTACTCCAAAACCTGGGCCGATTTAGTTGTCGGTGCGCATCATTAATCTTCTTCTACAATCCCTTCCCCATCTGCTCCCACTTTTTAATGAACTGCCACTTGCCACACTCAATAAAATCAGCGCTTCGCAAGGATCACAGCGCGGGGGGAAGCGAGAGGCAGCGCGGGGAGGGGGGGACGGCGATGAAGATAGGCGCTTTGCGTTGGGAAGATGCTGTCTCATCTACACAGGCAAACGAATCGCAGCGTCCCTCCCTGAGACACTTTGGGCTGCCTTGCCCCCGAGCAAGTTACTAATAACCACATCAGACCGCGCCAAATGCGCGCCTTACAAGGCGAAATTCCAGCCCAAGTTTGATCCCGGCTCCGCTGTTCTACACAATTATTTTCAGCGCAGGAATACTGCAGGCGGCAGCGAGATTGTAGTTTTCCAGCTTGCTGGCAGCTCTGGGGATTCATCCGATATCAGGCTATTACCTTCTGATTACTTTCCTTGGCAGCCAAGCCGTTCGGAGCTGGCAAATAAACAATAGGGACGAGTGTGATGGGGAGCTTAGCTTTCAAATTACACTTTTCCATCATTTGTCACACCAAAGGTATAATGAGTGTTTAATACAAAACTCAGAAGGCTGAGGGGCTGGGGCAGGGGGGCTTTACTTATGTGGAGGACGTGGAGTTTGGGTGAAACTTCGCCTCCGTTTCTCCAGGTTTCCACCTGTGGACGCGGCCAGCCCAGCCCAGCCGGCCAGCACCTGCCGGAAAAGCCCCGTGACTGTGAACCGCGCCGGGCCGGGCGACGGAGGGAAGAGCCGGAGCCCCGCTCAGGCGCACCCATGCG
>NW_009259422.1:615040-615558 GCF_000687185.1 Egretta garzetta | reverse complement strand
AAGTTCCCCACCGCAGACTCAGAGGAGAAGATGCTTTCGGAGGCTGCCTCGGCCTCAGCATCCTTCCCCCAAGGTGTTTCGGTCCTGCCTCGTTACTCAGGCTCGCAGCCTCTCTGCCCACATGTCAGGCGAGAGAGAAGAATAGAAATCGCTCCATAAAGTTCACAACCCATCACTCCAGCTTTCAGAAATACAAGCAAAAATGGCAAAGCAGTAGGGGGAAAATCCATTTCTTGCGAGATGCTCTTTCCCCGGAACATGTCCTGTTGATTTGCAGTCAGGGAAAGGCGAGTGTGTTTGTCTGAGATAGGGGAATCAGATCTGTCTCAACTCTCCTCTCCTCCAAACTCCCCCCCTTCAAAAGAGCTTTTAAAAAAAGAAAAGCCTTGAGAGAGAAATCTCTCCTGTCGGCAAGCCCTTTCCTCCCGGAACGTGCCCCTGAGCCCATTCCTCCTGCCCTGCTCCGGTGCCGGCAGCGCCGGGGGGACACGGAGGCCATGCCCCGGGGCGCGACGCAC
>NW_009259422.1:613895-614447 GCF_000687185.1 Egretta garzetta | reverse complement strand
GGTGCTGCTCCCCACGGGCGGCCGCTGCTCCGCCAGGGCGTGGAGAGGGGAAATCCCAGCGCAGCTCCCAATTAGCAAAATAAAGCAGAGCAAAATAAACCCTTTGTCAAAAAGTAAGGGGGGAAAAAAATGCGGAGCGTGACCTATGAACATCTGCTCATGTTCCCCTCCAGTCACTGCAGAAAGAAGGCAAAGATATTTCAGGCTCCTCCTACATCTCAAAAGGTTCTCGGGTCTGTACCGGTTTGGGGTTTTTTTTTCTCCTCCCCAATCGCTTTTCAGGCTGTAACACCTGCAAGGCCCCGCAGAAAGGACTCGAGCGCTCAATCTCCCTGTCGTTATTTCCCGGTGATGCCCTCGATCCCCGCCGGAGGGGTCTGGCAGGTCTCCGAAGCCCCCTTCCCACGGGGGGAGGCATCGCGCCGGGGAGGGGGCAGGCAGAACCGCAGAGCGGGGCTCAGGGAGCCAGCCCCCCTCCGGGCCACACAGGCTACCGGGGGGGTTGCCACCGGCTCCCCGCCCCCCCCGCCGCCCGCCCCCGCCCCCGGGGTG
>NW_009259422.1:612565-613725 GCF_000687185.1 Egretta garzetta | reverse complement strand
GCCCGGGGGGGGCCCCGGCTGCTCAGCCGTGAGTTACGGAGCCCTTCGGCGCCGCTCGCCCGGAGGGAGGCCGCTGCAAAGCCCTGCCTTCCCCGTAAGCAGGCGCGAGGGATGCTCTCCAAGGGCAGGGCGCCGCAGGCAGAAAGGCGCGGGAGAACTGGGAAAGGCAACGAAGAACAAAACCCAAATGGTGAACGGCGCCGGGAAATCCCGCCGGGAGCTTGGGAGAGGAGAGGGAAGCGGTTTGTGTAACCTTGGAGACGGAGCAAAGGAGCCCGAAGCGGAGGGAGCACAGTGCCGGGAGCACCGGGGATGGCAGCAGCACCGAGGGGCTCGGCGTGGAGGGGTGCGAGCCCCTTCCCAAAGCCGCCCCTCGACAAGGGAGAGCCGGCAGGGCCCAGGAGAGGAGCCCACGGAGGCTCCGGAGGAGCACGGAGCGCTTCTGCGGAGACCCCATTTAGCGGCGAGGGAGCGGGAGGGTTGGGCAGATGAGACCGCGGAAGGAGAAAGGAGTGACGTGGGAGAGCAAAGGGGGCGAGGCGGGAAGAGGTGTTGATGCAGGAGAAAGGAAGAAAGATCAGATATGAAATCCGAGAGAGCAAGGACAAAAGCTGTGAAGAGGCTGCGCCGCCGCGCCACAGCCGGAATTGTCTGTCTGGTTAAGGGCTCTCTCTGTTTTGATGAACCCGAACCGTCATCGCACGCCATTTCTCCAGAGCAAGCAAGGGCCGCGGTTCCCTCAGAACTTGGCCTGACTCCTTCTCTTCTTGCTTTCCATCCGCCCCATCCCGCTTGCTCTTCAGTCTTCCCGTTTGGCACACCCCCCCCTTTGCACAAACCCCAGGGGCGGGTTTGGGGACAGCCACGTGTCCCCTCCCCAGCCCCGCAGGGAGCCCGAGCCCAGGGAGCCCAGCCGCTTGCCCACCGGCCCAACCATGCCACGCTCCGCAAGGGACAACTTGGTTAACATAGGGCATCAAACAGTCTGCAATTAGCTCTTGATCTTAATTACACATATTACTGATGAGCTCATCAACTTAATCTAATTAGTCTGCAGAGCTCAATTGCCTGTCCCTTTTTCTTAAATAATGTGCTATGTAAGCCTATTAGCCCTTTGATAAAACCCCTGCGCTTACACGACCTCGCCGCCGGACCACGGC
>NW_009259422.1:611553-612193 GCF_000687185.1 Egretta garzetta | reverse complement strand
CGGCACCTCCCGCGCCGAGCCGGCTCTCCCAGGCACCTGCCCTCTCCCTGAGCAGGAATCAATGAAATCCCCTAAAAGCTCATAACTCGGAGGTAATTATAAGAAGCATCAATTACCCAGCGATGTGGGTTTCATGAATTCAATTCATTTGCATAGTGATCGATTCAGGCGGGTCCTCGCCGGGTCCCTGGAGAAAGTTAGGACATTGTTCTGCGCGCTATTGATTTTACCGTGTAAAACCGAAGCGCGCTCTCCTCTTATTCAGAGCTGCTCATTCAGCCATATTAACTTTCAGATCATTTATTTTTGTATGTCTTTCAACTCTGTTTGTTGCTATCACACAAATGCAGAGTATTACATTGTAGAGAATAATTGAATCAATACAGTCATGGTAGTCTGGGTCTCCCAGGCTCACAGCAGCGCGAGCTGGCAGGAGCCCGCGCGGGCTGAGCAGAGGGGGGGTTTTTAACCTTTCCAGTTATTAAAACGCTCGTCTGGCTGCACATTAACTTTCTGCACCGCGCGGCTGTTATTGTTCCGCCTGCACCGGAGCGGGAGACGCCGGCGCCGTGACGAAGGCGCGGAGAGGGGATGGCTGCCTTTCCCCGAGCATCCCGGCATCCTCAGCCGGGACACTGCT
>NW_009259422.1:600038-601051 GCF_000687185.1 Egretta garzetta | reverse complement strand
CAGCCTTCCTCACCTGGCCATCCTTCCTCACCCGGGCCATCCTTCCTCACCCCTCCAGCCTTCCTCACCCGGGCCAGCCTTCCTCACCTCAGCCAGCCTTCCTCACCCCTCCGGTCTTCCTCACCCTGGCCAGCCTTCCTCACCTCAGCCAGCCTTCCTCACCCTGGCCAGCCTTCCTCACCCTCTCCGTCCTTCCCGACCGCCGCCGGCCATGTGCACATAAAGGACTCAGATTGAGGAGGAAGCCCCTTGAAATGAAAAGCCACCGCACAAAGAAAGAATCCTCCTCCAGAGTCAAACGGCTCTGAAAGGAGACGGTTTTTAATTCTGCTTCCCCTCCCACTGGGATATTAGACAGCTAAATAGCAGCGCACCTGTTTCCTTCAGATAACCGGTTCCCAATGAGCACCCTAATTGTCCCCGGCCCCTCTCTGGCACCGTACGGAGCAGGTCATTTACCGCCCGGCACGCGCAGCTAAACACAAATCCATTTTCCAAGGGAAATTTCTATTCTTATCTGGGCTCTGCAAGAGGGTTGCAAGCGGCCCCTGTTAATTGAAGCTTTGATGTTTGTTGGAGGAGGCCTCTAATCAAGCTCCGCACCTGCACCCCCCCGCGCCGGGCAGCACCGGGCTCCGTGGCTGCCCGGCCACGGAGCATCCTTTTAAGTGCTTTGGCTCCTCTTCTGCAATATCCTCCAGCAAATCAAGCATCCCCTTCTTGGGATGTTTTCAATCTGTTTTATGTTGATTTTAATTAAAGAATTTGAAACTGAACAAACAGTTCATAGCAGGTGGCCACACAAGTGTGAAATAAGCAAACTGTTTTATCTGCCACAAACTCCGCCAGTAAATTCCTTCTAATTAATCCCAGCCGCCGAAAGGCTCCTGACTCCGACCGAACGCCGCACAAGTCGGGCTCTGCCATTCTCCAAATATTTGCCTTCATCCCAGCGCCAGGAGCTGGTGTGGCGGGGAGTGGGGATGTACGGCGGCACTGGTCCCAGCGCCGGC
>NW_009259422.1:599008-599439 GCF_000687185.1 Egretta garzetta | reverse complement strand
TCTTCCTCCTCCTCCTCCGGAGCGGTGCGTCCTGCCCGAGCCACCCTGCCCGCTCGGCTCCAGCCCCGTCCTCTGCGGGAAGAGCTCCTGCCGCAACCCTGACGGCGCCGAGGCAGCGAAGGGCCTTTACGCAGGTAACGGGCCCTGCATATTGATGGCCCCCTGGGGAAGCAGAAGCAAAGCACAGATGCCCACAAGCTTCTCTTCTTGCAAGGCTGCGCCGGAGATAGCTAGGGGAGGAAAAAAAAGGCAAAAAAAAAAAAGGAAGAGAGAAGAAGCGCACGCACACGCTCCTCTTCATTTCGCACTCCTGCCCTCTGCCAGAAATCTTATCGGCATCTTCAAGGGATCGCGTCTTGCTGCCTGGAAACGCCACCTCCCTCCCCAGCCGAAGGCGGGGGGCAGCCGCCGGCTCAGGGGGGGTCTTGGGG
>NW_009259422.1:596457-597195 GCF_000687185.1 Egretta garzetta | reverse complement strand
GACCGCGGCCGGTTCCCGCCTGTGCCCGCTGAGCCGGGGCAGGGAGGCGGCGGCGGCTCCCGCTCGCTGCAGCTTGCCTCCGCCATCCCTCCCTCTCCCCCTCCCACCGCGCCGCACGCCGACTCCGCCAGCTCATTGGCGTGAAATTTAATTTGCAACAATCAGCCGGAGGTGAGGCAGGCGCCGAATTAGCTCGACGTGATGCTCTCGCCTCCTCCCAGACCCCTCCCCAGCTGGCAGGCAGTGGACGCCCATGGCCTCCCTGCCCATCGCACCCTGGCCAGGGGGTCACCCCCCCGCTGGGGACGCGGAGCTGCAAGAAGCCACCGCGCTGCTCCTGTCGGGTTACACGAGCGACGCGAAGGGTGAGTTATGGCGTGGCTGGATGCACACATATTCTGATAAGGAAGAATAATAACTTGTCAAAGATATATATGATATGTGTTTTCTTTCCAGACAGAATATATGTTGGGATAATTCATCAACTCGCCTGGCACTGGTCAGAAGAGAGAAAGAAGAGGGAGAGGGAAGAGAAAAAAAAACACAATAAAAAGAAGCCAATGCAGAAAACCACCTGGGCGTTGAGTGCCGCCTCCCCACCGGATCCCCCCTCTCCGAGCCATGCCCGGCGGGGACCCCTCGCCTGCTGCGCCCAATTTAGGGCTGCGGCCGGCACAGGGCGGGCGCTCCCTTCGCTGGGTGCCAGAGCCCACCAGCGACGCCCCGGGAAGGATAACG
>NW_009259422.1:593900-595143 GCF_000687185.1 Egretta garzetta | reverse complement strand
CCCCCCCCCCCAGCCCCGACGCAGGCAGAGCAGGCAGCTGCCCGCAGCACGAGCACAGGCTGAGCATCGCCGGCGCAGCCCCGGGAAGGGGCTGGCTGCGACGGGGAGCTCGGCTCTGCCACCCAGCCGGGAGCTGGTCCCGGTCCCCAGCGCTGCGCCCCGCTAAGCATTGCCCCAAAAAGGCGACTGCGTCCTCCAGGATCTGCCCTCCCTCCACCGCAGCAGCCCAAGGACAGGAAAAAGGGCAAAGATGCGGAGAAGGACCTGCGAGGGGTCACAGCTTTGCCCTTTTGCTGGGAAAACATCTCGCTCCGGCTACAGCCATGGCGCTAGAAAGCCTCCTGCCAGGAGCACTGCCAAGAGCCAGGCCCTGCTCTTATTTGCCGCAAGCCCCCGGGAGCAGGCGGGGGCGAGCAGCGGGATGAAGGTCCTGGGCAGCACCGAGGCAGGAGCGGAGGCAGAGGAGCTCTGTGGCAAACCGCTTCCAGCAGCAGGCAGCCAGCGCTCAGACAATACCCCCAGAAATGTCAGGCTAGCGGGGCGGGATGGGGAATTGCGCTGACATTTTATTTAGGGGAAATTTGGATGGCAACGTTTTAGCTCTGCTCTAAAAGCGTGGGCTCGGGCTTTTGTTTGCGCCACTCGGGTGGAGGCTGCGTCAGCAAGTGGATGCATTTGGGATGCGGGATGCATGTCCCAGGTGCAGGATGCACCACCAGGACCAGGACCAGGACCACCGCCCACAGCCAGGCAGGACATGGCCCCACGCGGTGCTGCGGTCACGCCAGCCAAGCACCTGCTCCTGAAACAATGAGCAGAAATCAATGTTCCGGGTAATTTTAGGACGCAGAAATATGCGGCATGATTCAATTTTCGGCGAGGGAAACAAATGAATCTCTGCTTGCTCCCCTCTCGTTTTTTCCCCTCCTCCCCACCCTCACTTGATACCGCTCCACGTTGGCAACATCAAACGATCTTTGAATATTTTAGCTCCTGTAAAATATTTATATTTTTAACGCGAGGAAGGAAATCGGTCGCTTCCAAGCCATGTAAACATATGCCTTCTAACAGCTGGATCCCTGGCAGCGCTCGCCAGGCGAGGAAGCGGCGGGGCGGCCGTCGCACGCCCGGGTATTTAAAACACGGAGCCCAGCATCCCCAGGGAAGGGCAGGGAAGGGGAGGACCGGGGGTCCAGCGCCACGCGGAGATGGAGCGGGCTCGCCCCGGCCCCCGCCTTTGGCC
>NW_009259422.1:592685-593225 GCF_000687185.1 Egretta garzetta | reverse complement strand
GAGCCACGGGAACGCTGCTCCGGTGGCACAAACCAGGGAGCTGCTGGGGCGAGGCTGCCGGCTCCCCCACTCTGCAATTCCAGCCTTTTCCCGGGATGGAAATCAAACGCTCAAACTCCAGCAGATTCTCCCGCCGTGCACGGGGAACGGCGCAGTTTGCGAGCGCTCGGCCCTGGGAGCGGCTCAGGGGAGCCACTGGGTGCTCGCCGCTTCGGCAGCTCTGCCCCATTAATTTGGATGCCTGGAAGAGGGATCGGCGTTGTTCCGTAAATCCGGCATTAAGTGGGTAATTTGCTCGGCGTGATGGGTTCCCCCTCCGCCCGCCTCGGAGAGCAGCCATCTGCCAATCTTTCCAGCCCTAAAGTGCACCGTCAGCAGCCCGGCAAAGGCAAAACATCTCTGCTTGAGATTCAGCATTAAATAATTCAGCCCCCTACAGAGAGACCAGGGAGAAGAATGAGTCTGACAAAAAATATAAAGATTTCCTATGCCACGTTAAAAATGCATTGACCTGATTAGCTCGCCGGAGGGATGCTGAGC
>NW_009259422.1:589565-590187 GCF_000687185.1 Egretta garzetta | reverse complement strand
CTTAAATTAGCCCGAAACCGTGTCCGCTGCTGACATCCCAACTACCCTGGGCACGGCCCGGAGCCACCGGGGGAGCTTTCAGCGCCTGGAAGAAAGAATTGCTGCAGACTTTTCATTTTTCATCGGTGCTGTGCAGATAAATTCCTCCACAGCTGCCTCCTCCTGGAGAGGGCGAGCGGCCGTTCTCCGGGGCAGGGGCCGCCGGGCTGTCCCCAAGACCCCTCTCCGTGCACGGGGACGGGGTGCTGTCCCCGGGGGCAGCAGCCGGCCTTTGGGGACAGTGGGGAAACTGAGGCACGGGGAACTTCCCACGCCCCGCGTGCGCAGCAGAGCGGCACCCGACCATGAGCCGGATTACTCAGCGCCTTGCTCTGCCCGCCAGATACCACATCTAAAATGTGTTTATTTCCATCCAGGCTGCTTTTTAATTTGATTATTTATCTCCCGTTTAGCCTTTGACAGATCAAAGGCTCGGCAGAGGGGAAGCGGAGCTGGGCTGCGCATGAAAATAAGCCTTGATACATAATTAATTAACATAAAACAGTTTCATTAGGAGATGGTGTTACACGGCTCTTTGTCTTAAAAATTTAAGCTGTGTAAAGAGCGCGAGGGAAAACGCATC
>NW_009259422.1:589030-589541 GCF_000687185.1 Egretta garzetta | reverse complement strand
CGGAGCGCGGCCCCCTTCCTTAATTGCGTGCCATGTCTCCTACCCTTGATTATTAATCTGTTTTTAATTCTATTAAGAGATGGCCAGGAGAAAGAGTATCAATTTTAGATTAACAAGGTTATTAGCACTTAATTACGTGAGGTGTCTTTGTAATTGAAAAGGAAAAGAGGAAGCGCCATAAATATCCCCAGCCCCCGAGCTCCTGGGGGTTTGCGGGTGGCTCTTTATTCACGAGGCTGTGGAACCATAAATATTAAATATCTGGTGAAAAAAATTACAAGGCAGAGAGAGGATGCCCTCTGGATATTCCGGCGCCGAATGTTCTTGCATTTACAAATATTCATTAACTGGGATCTGCAAAGTTATTTCCACCAAGACTCGGCGAACGAGCAAGAGAGAGAGAGGTTATTTAAAAAAAAATAGAGTCTAGAGTAAATATTATTAGTAATTTTTATCTCTGCATGTCCCTAATTATTCCATAATTAGGTAAAGTGCACATATGCATATACAA
>NW_009259422.1:588204-588609 GCF_000687185.1 Egretta garzetta | reverse complement strand
CCAGCGTTGCCTCTCCGGCCGGCCCCGCGAGCGCCCGCCGCCACCGGCCGAACCTCCCACCGGTGGGCAGGGGTCAAGGGGGGCAGGCGGTGTCACACACCGAGAATTAAGCTCTTAATCTTAACGAAACACATTACCGATGAGCTCATCAACAAAAATCTAATTATTATGTGTGAGGCCAGGCTTAATTGCTTGTCCTTGACATGAATAATGCACCACGTAAGCCTATTAGCCAGTGTAAGCCTATTATTATTATTATCGTGCTCACTGTCAAAAGTATAAAAGTGAAACAGCCGAACAGGGGGGAGAAAAAACAATGTTGCACAATTAGCAGCAAAATGCCAGACAAATCAGCTCATTAATTGTTCGAGGGAGCAAGCTCCGCCAGTCATTAGCGAGCGCCCA
>NW_009259422.1:587109-588069 GCF_000687185.1 Egretta garzetta | reverse complement strand
GGGAGCCCAAGGCGGGCGCCGGCAGCCCGGGTGCCACCCAGCCTCTGAAACCGGGCGCTGGCCCTCCGCCTCCCCCCAAAACACCGCTCGGCTCCTGCGCATCGCTTGCTAATTAAATCCCACTAATGAGAAAATCAGGATGCAGGAGCTGGCTGAGCAACGCTGCCTCCTGCGCACGCACTCCTCCCGGACTTATCACTAGTCACAGGATGTTTACAATAATTTTTAATTTGTGCAATTATTAATCATTTTTCTATCTGCCTAATTTGCATAATAATTACTCTGCTCAGTGTTTGCCATGACTGTGAATGACAGTGGTTTAAATTAAATTAAGATTTTAATATTCATTTTTTTTTGGTTAAAGCTAATCAAAGTTGCCTCTCGATGCCAAGACCGGGGCTGCTGCCCTTCCAGAAACACTAATAGAGAGATCTGCTTCCCGGTGTCACCCGCTTCCGTTTCCGTCACCCCTCTCATCCCGGAGGATCCCGCAGCATTTCCCGATGGCTCCGCCGGAACCGTGAATGACAGTGGTTTAAATTAAATTAAGATTTTAATATTCATTTTTTTTTGGTTAAAGCTAATCAAAGTTGCCTCTCGATGCCAAGACCGGGGCTGCTGCCCTTCCAGAAACACTAATAGAGAGATCTGCTTCCCGGTGTCACCCGCTTCCGTTTCCGTCACCCCTCTCATCCCGGAGGATCCCGCAGCATTTCCCGATGGCTCTGCTGCCGGAACCGCTCAGACGCAGCCGCATCTGCGACGGGAGAGCCACAGGGACGCAGAGCAAGGGCGCCGGGACAAAGCGGCCTCCCTGCGCACCACGTCCGTGCCCAGGGGACACGGAGCGCAGCCCGAGACGCCAGGCACCCCGGGGACACCCTGCCGCAGGGCAGGGGCACCCCTCCATCCCCCGGGCAGGGCCCCCGACACCCATGTGGCAGCACCCTCTGCCCGCCA
>NW_009259422.1:586235-586775 GCF_000687185.1 Egretta garzetta | reverse complement strand
CGCGGGGAGCTGCAGCAGCGCCTCGAGCCCGGTGGCATCGGCGGGCCCTCGGCGAGGCACCAGCAGACCTGCAGGTCCTTCGCAGGCGAAGGCTGCTCCCAGCAGCTCAGCAGACAGGCTTGGCCCGTCAGCAGAGGGACAGAGGCAGCTCTCCTGTCCCCTCTGAAGCTTAAGTGCCATTCTAGATCCCACGTTTTATCGGTCCCACCGCATCCAGATCAGCCATCCTAACATTTGCCCATCTGCACCAAGGCAACAGCATGGTAGGATGCATGTGAAAACGTTGTCCTTGCACCACCTAAACTCTCCCATACTCGCTTATTTTGCCCAGATACGTTCTACCGAGAAAATACCTGGTAATAAACGAGTAACAGATGTATTGCACAACCTCAGTATCGCAATGAACACCCACATGAGATCCCTCTGGTTGTAATAAGCCTATGCACCTCTATCTGAAACCTTAGAATGGCGGCTTGCACGATCATAGAATCATAGAATCACTTTGGTTGGAAAAGACCTTTGAGATCATCGAGTCCAACC
>NW_009259422.1:585012-585938 GCF_000687185.1 Egretta garzetta | reverse complement strand
TGGAGTGAGGGGCCCAAAACTGAACACAGGATTCGAGGGGCGGCCTCACCAGCACCAAGTACAGGGGCACGATCACTTCCCTACTCCTGCTGGCCACACTATTCCTGATACAAGCCAGGATGCCATTGGCCTTCTTGGCCACCTGGGCATACTGCTGGCTCATGTTCAGCCGGCTGTCAACCAGTACCCCCAGGTCCTTTTCCACCAGGCAGCTTTCCAGCCACTCTTCCCCGAGCCGGTAGCGCTGCGTGGGGTTGTTGTGACCCAAGTGCAGGATCGCCTGTGAGAGCGGCCACTCACGCTGGTTTCAGGTTCCACAAACACTCTGTGCTTAGTACCAGCTTTGAAATGGCTTTGCCCTCCTACGTGGCAGCTTATATTGCCTCTACAGCTCAGGCTGGCCAGCTGCCGTCTTCCCCTGCTCGCTGAGAGCGGCACACTCTCACCCAAGCAGGGTGGACAGGAAGGTACCGCCATCTAACCAGGGCTACAACCCTCCAGGGCGAGGTGAATTCAATAATCCCACAGTAGTTTGTTTTTTTTACATCTCCAGAAGCGCTCGGATAAGCGAGCGCAGAAATGAATATGTGTCAAACGTAACTCCGCTCTTCAAGGCTGCGGCTGCCTCGGGTTACAAGAAAAAATAAAAAAACCCCAGGACCTTGGTGATGGAAGGGGAAAGTACAACTGGAAGACATGCACGAGTGAAGAGCAGGCTCTCCACACGCCGCAGCGAGCAGCTCTGAACTCTCGCTGCTGCCTCACGCTATCGCCTCGCGCTCCCAAACCATTTTCCTGCCTGATGGGCTGCAACGGGGCCCGCGTGAGCAAAGCCTTCCCAGCACCGCTGTTCTGCCCGCAGAAGAAATGAGACCTGCTCAGGGTGATTTCCTTCAGTTTAGCTATTAAAGAAAAAAAAAAAAACC
>NW_009259422.1:578000-584761 GCF_000687185.1 Egretta garzetta | reverse complement strand
GTTCTGTTGGGGGGGGCTCCCCGCGGGCGGCTCGGGCCGCGGCAGACGTTATACCCAACCCTTTGACCGGCAGGCTGACGGTTGTTTACCCTCCTTGCCCCCGCCTCGGGGAAAAAAAAACACCACACCACCACGCAAAATGAAGTAAAAAAAGAAAGCTATTATTTACAAGTGTACACACGGATTCCAGGACCGCTGGAAAACGTAACGCGGTGAATAAAAAGCAGGGAAGGAAGTCCCAAGGCTCTCCCACTCCAGAGAAGACTTTGTCATTGTGCTTCTCGCCCACGGCCCTCCTGGCGCTCGAGAATCACCGCAAAGAGCAATTCTGACGACTGGCCCCTGACCGCTGCTGAAGACAAGGCATCGCCATGGAAACTGCTGCCTGCACTTCATGCATGCTCCCGGGGACGGCAGCGACAACAACTGTATTTATTTCCACAAGTGCTTTCTCGCAAGCAGGGATTAAGGGAGGCTCTCAACCCGGCCTCCAGCTCCAAGCCCGACAAATCCGATGGCAAGCGAGGTGTTAGGCTCTGCACTGCAGCGAGCCCCCAGGCAGCAGCGCTAGGGGAGGGCCACCACCATGACCTACTCCGAAATAAGGGCCAGGGGAGGCAAGATAAACACCCGCCGTGCGTTTACTTCCACAAGAAACTGCCCCCCCCCAGAGTTGCAGGGGGTCCTGAGGATTTTGCACTGCAGGTTGGTGTCTCGACCTCTTGCAGGAGCGAGCCGGACGGGACGCAGCAAGCAGCTTCCTGCTCAGACAGGGCTAGGAGAAGCCGAACTTTACGAGCGCCACAGCATGTCAGCGACGCCGCGAACTGGAGGGCACGAAATAACTACTCAAGCTTAACAGAAGCCCTTTGGGAGCACTGGGAAGGACACAGGGAGGACCTGACATCAGCCCACGGGCAAAAAAAAGCCCACAGTACTCAGTAACTTTAGGGTATAGTTGCTCTCTGGAAGAACTCGAACGCAACTGAAACTGCAACTGAGCTCTGGAATGGACTGACCTGAAGAAAAACCTGAGATTTAGGACACCTGAAGACTAGCGAACCGCCCTCAGAGGACAAAGCATTTGGCATAAAACAATTAAGCATAGAGTTTCTACGGTTTGTTAGAAGACAAATAAACGGACCAGAAACCAGTGTCTGCAGCACCTTGGGGGGTTTCCTCCACGCCCAGCCGCGGGGCGGCTCCAAGGAGCACCGCTGCACTTCTCCGTGCTCGGCCCCTCTGGCTGACAGGAAAATGCTCTTTCGGCAGCCCTCCTCTAGATTCTGCCTCGCCTCTCGGAAGACGGTCCGTTGGGATGCCGAACGCCGAGGACAGGGCTCGGTCCAGGCAGTAGGTGAACCTCCGTAGCATCAGCTCAGGAGCGCTGCTTGCACGGTTCTTCTCCTTGTCTACATGTCCTCAACGCTCCACTTGTACGCAAGCTCCTGAACCGCCTTCTTGTTGGCCATCCTGGCAAAGCGCTGCTGCTCGAATCCATTGGACCTACAAAGCCGTAACGAGAAGACCGTGGGCTGCTGCGCGGGAGCTTTTCTGAAGCAATGAGACTTTTTAGAGATGTGACAGTTCTCCCCCTCCTCTTACTCTGCCTCAGTCTCCACCTCTGTTACCAACAGTTAGCCCCTCTGAAGCAAGTTACCTCACCCGCATCCTGAGGAAGAGGGGGCCTCTCCCTGCCTGCTGCTGGGTGGCCGCGCTGCAGAAGCTATTCACACCCTTGCCGACAGCACCAGCCTCGCTGCCTTCTGGCCCGGACAAGCAGGTATTCCCCAGCCACACGTAATTTAACACATTCAACCTTGCTATCGCTAACAGTCTCCTTCATCTGGTAAGCGGGAACCTTTACACTGTGAGGTCTTTGAAGCAAAAGCTCGTTATTTATTCTTACTACTATTCCACCCCCCATGACTGTATCAGGAACACGTACCTGTCCACACCATCCCAGCGATGCCCGGGCCATATATTAAATCTGTTGAGCGGAGGTGCTGGTCCCTTGTACCTAGGTTTTTCTAGAAACAGAAAGAGCAACACAGTCGTTTACTACTGGCACGCAATCATGCGGTCACGTCGTCACCAGCCCAAGGGGTACATATACAGGCGTGGTGCACGGGCTGCTCAACTACAGCCGCAGAGGAAACTTCCGAAGATACGCTTAATCGAACTGGAGGCTGCTGAATTTTACGCCGCCGGAGCCCGCTCTCCAAGCTACAAATAGCAGGGCCCCTTACCGGTAACAAGGCAACCACAGCTTGTCACACTGCTCCTGCCCTGGCTCCAGAGCAGCAGCCCTCCAGGAGCAAGCTGCCTGGGCAGTCTCAGGCCGTTTGCTGAACAGCGGCCGCATTTCTGCGCTGCTGGGGCCAAAACCGTACACCCGTGTGACTCAACATCCAAACCTTTCTTTTCTTTGTTCTCCTTGGCCTTTCTTTTTTTGATGAATTCAGCCATGGGGTCTCCTTCTCTCTCTTGTTCCCTCAGCATTCGATCCAGATCCTGGTCATCAATATAACGGGCCAACGGCTTCTGCATCTCTTTTATCGCATCTTCCACGTTCTGCTGCTGTTGCCTCCCCTGCGCCAGCCTGAAAACAAACACAAAGCTTCACTCCACGCCCAGGCAATCCCTTACCGTGTCCTGCTCGCTTTGCAGGACCGATCTCAGTCCTGAGCTCCCACCGTAGGTGCAGCGTTCCCAACGCACACCCAGCCACCGAGGGATTAATCGAGGGGGTCTCCGAGACATGTGGAGCACGCGCTCTCCTGGTCCCAGGCTAACTCGGAACGCAGTGACGGGCCACCGCCACCACCACTGGAAGCGGTATCAGAACTGGGCTAAGGAGCAGGGAGCGGAGAGTCCCAGGCTGTACCAGGAGGCGCAGAGACCGCGCTCGGGAGCGCAGGAGAACCTTACCCTTTACCCCACTTGGCGTATTGCTCGTCTCTCTCCGACTTCGCTTCATCTTTCTGCCTCTGCTCCAGCCGCTCCTGCGCGAGGTCCCGCTTGCGGCCCGACTTGTCTCGGAAGACGGTCTCAGAGTGTCGTGACTCCTCTGGAGGGGGCAGACGCCTCAGGTCAGGCGTTTTGGAACATTTCGCCGTCTCCAGACAATTCAATGACTAACTGCGACTCATTTCAGCATTTTTTCCTTTTACTTGTTCTAGCCGCTGAAAGAGCTTATCGTCCAAA
Source organism: Egretta garzetta (assembly GCF_000687185.1). NCBI lineage: Eukaryota > Metazoa > Chordata > Aves > Pelecaniformes > Ardeidae > Egretta > Egretta garzetta. The sequence continues at coordinate 581,554 of NW_009259422.1, read as the reverse complement.
AGCAGGGAGGATCACAGCTCTTGCTTAGCTGCTGCCCCACACAGCCACGCTCGCACCCTGAGCTCTTTGACCACCAGCCTGCTTCCTCAGACTTGCAGATGGGGCAGACAGAGGAAAAGCCTCTCACCCTCCCTGTGAATTCACTGGCCTGGCTTTGAAATCACCGTTTACGCCATCTTTTATTTCAGAGGCTCAGTGACCCCACCCACGGAATCCATCGGCGTGTCTAGATGCTGCTCCACAGGGATGCTCTCCATCAGGACCCGAACACCAGGGCCTGACAGAGCATCAAGAGACAGCTGAAAGCAGAGAAAGCGAGCTGGTGCTCGTGCAGTGTTTTTACACCCCTACCTTCCAAGTGCTTGTTATTTCTCTCATGCCTCCTGAGCTCCTGCTGTTCCCTCCGCAGCACGTCAGCCGACACCAAACCAGCCTTGACCCCCGATAACATCATGTTTGCCTGCAAATCAAACAAAACCAGAAAAATCACATTTACTGCTGGCCAAGAGGTATCCCGCGATCCAGAGGCATAACAAGGGGACAGCCCAAAATCAAGAGAGACGTGTCAGCAGCCCACCATGGTACAAAGCCACCGTGCTGGCATCCTCACAAACAACTGCCCCAGCCCTCCAGAAACAGAGCTCTGAGGCAGAGCTCCTCTCTCACGCCTCCCTCATGCCTCTTCTTATTGCAAGCAGAGGGCCTGGCTCGGCTGCATCCATGAGGTATATGAAGTTTCTACTCCACAGTTCGTAAGTCGTTGGATTTTTACAGTTTTCTACCACCCAAGAAGTAACCTACACCTTAAATGGAAAGACACAGCCCTTACCTTCTTGGGAGATCCCTTAGCGTCACGGTGGCGATGAGGTGAGACGTCAGGGGGACTCCCTGAACCGCGCTGATCCTTTCCAGATGGTTGCGTCCGTCGTGGAGGAGACAAATCAGAGTCTGAAGATTTGCTGTGATTCTGTTTGAGAGGGCCACGCTTAGGGGAGTTGCTGCGTACACGGCCTAGCCTGTGGTCTGCATCCGAGGCGTCCCGGGTACCCCTCCGTGGAGATGGAGGGTCAGAGTCGTGCCTTGGGTGCCGCTGAGGCGAGGGCACCGGCCTAAGCTTTTTCGTGGCTGGAGAAGCACCTGCAGTAAAGACATAAGCTAACTAAAAATCACAGAAGTCAACGGAATTCGTCCCGCAAAAGGACTAAACACAGCAGTGCACGAGGTTAATCCCTAGGAAAATCAAGGCCTTAAGAGACAACAAGCTGTACGGAAAAGACAAGTATGCGACAAGAGTCTGCGAATTCTCTTCCTCTGAACACGTACCTGCAGACAGGGTTTAAACTGCATTTTCCTTTCAGATGTGTTTACGCCTTAGCCAGATAACCCTTAGGTTAATTCTAGTCCAGCTGATGAAACAACAGGATTACAAGAACTAGCTGCACCAAGAGCCACGACAACCTATCCACCACCATTCCGCGACTGTGGACTGCTAATTCCACGCCACTCACCTCTCAGGAGCGCGCAAACACCGTCACCAAGGGGGCAGCCAGCAAAGCACAGGACAGGCAGAACAGGCTCGCACACACACTCACCTTTTGCTCTGCTCTTTTTCAGACTAGGTGACCCAGTCCTCTTTCTCCGAGGCGGTGACGAATCTGGGTCAGAATCGTACCTCTTCTTCCGTGGAGGGGACAGATCTGGCGTAGCCTGACGCTTCGGACGTGACGAGGACTTGTCAGAGACGCCGTGCCTGAGCTGCGACTGCTCCCCTTGGGCTCCCCCTGAGCGTGACTTGTCTGTGGTTTTGCAGCCCTTTTTCCCCATTGCTGAACTGACTCTCTTTGGAGAGACGTTAGGGGAGTCGTGGCGCTGTCGCCTGGGGGGTGACAAGTCTGGGGAGTCGTGGCGCTGTCGCCTGGGGGGTGACAGGTCTGGGGAGTCGTGGCGCTGTCGCCTGGGGGGTGACAGGTCTGGGGAGTCGTGGCGCTTCCGTCTTGCAGAACAGAGGTCTGGGGAGCCATTCTGCTTCCTTTTGGGTGGTGACAGGTCTGGGGAGTCGTGACGCTTCCTTCTTGGTGGGGAGAGGTCAGGGGAGCCATTCGGCTTCCTTCTGGGTGGTGACAGGTCAGGGGAGTCGTGGCGCTTCCTTCTTGGCGGGGAGAGGTCAGGGGAGTCGTGGCGCTGTCGCCTGGGAGGCAAGAGGCTGGGGGAATTGTTTCTCTCTCGCCTGGGAGGGGACGGATCCGGGGAGTCATGGCGCTGTCGCCCTGGAGGCGACCTGTCCGGGGTGTCGTGCCGCAGCCTCCTGGGTGGCGAGCTGTCCAGAGAGTCATGTCGCTGTCTCCTGGGAGGGGAGGAGAAGGTGAATATAAGAGTTAGATTTTTGGTTTGTTTTGCCATCTCCAGACTGGAAACAAAACCCAAGTGGGACCTGTAAAGCAGTAGGAGCCAAGGACAAAAACACCTTTCTGAACGCGAATTCATACTTGATTCTGCCCCTCCCTGTAGTCACCTGCATCCCTGAGCTGCAGACTTCCCAAAGTAGATCCCAGAAACCCTCCGAGGCAATCGGGGTCACAGGAAAGCTGTAATTTTGAAGTCTCCAGGGACCCTTGCGACACTCACACATCAAGACCCATTTTGTGCCCTTGTACAATCGTCTTCTCACAAGGAAAGGCCCCACCACGCTCTCCTAGAGAGCCTGGACGCTGTGCGACCCTGGAAAATCCCACAGATGCTTTCGGAGAAGAGGCACGTTGTGCCACCACCACCCTCACCGCATTCCAGATCTGCAGCGAGCTATCACCCGGGTTTCTGACCCTGTCAGAGGACTGTGGGACGGCTGTTCGCACATCATGCAGACACCTAGACAGCACACTGGCTGCCGGTTCCCCCCGCAAGAAGATGTTATTTGACAGTGGAAAAGGAATCCCTGTGTATGCCGCTTCTCACACGTCACAGCAGAGCACTTGGAAATGGCAGAACAAGACAGCCGATACTAGAAAACAAGAGCTAACAGAGGGAAGAATTGCCAGCCGGAGCCCCCTACCTCACGGTAGATTTGGCAGGTACTGAAACATCTGAGCTTTGTGAGTCTTCGTTCTGGTCTAAAGAAAAACAATCAGAAAGTCAGCATCAGTAGGGTTCTCCACAGCATTTCAAGGTTTGTATTTTTTTTTTAAAGCTAGCATTGTTTTTAACTTGCAAGGTCGTTGTTTGGAGCAGTGAAATATTCAGGGAGAGAGGGTGGAAGGGGCTGGTCTCACCTCCTAAAAGTTTCCATTTAGCATTTGTTCGGAATTCCTCCATGAGCTTCACTTCATCTGGACGCTCGTCGATAAACTCTGCCACCTGAAGGTAAAACACCCGAGTAAACACCACGCCTTTAAAGAAAGGACGGACGGATTTCTGCCCTCTAACACGAGTCACTAAGCACGACTGCACTGACGGGCAACCGCTGCCTGGCCATCGTTTAGCTGCAGACAGATCCCAAAACAACTTCCCTAACCCTTCGCCTTCAAGGTTTATCTCTTTGACGCCCAGATTTCCAGCCG
>NW_009259422.1:577541-577896 GCF_000687185.1 Egretta garzetta | reverse complement strand
GCTTTCGGCCCCGGGGGAAACGCAGCTGTGCAAAGCACAGGCTGCTTCTCCCTGCAGCAAGCCCACTCGAGCCCCACCTGCTCAGGCCAGGAAAACTCACCCGTCCCTGCCGCAGGACTTACCAAAAGAGGGGGGGGGAAGGGTTTGGCGAGCAAAGCGGACCGTAAGGAGAAGGGGTTTAGTTTGATGTAATTCCCCACTCACCACGGGCATGTCCCCTTCGTCCTCCTCCTCCTCCTCCTTCTCCTGCGCGGCAGCGATGCTGTTCCAGCTGACATCGTCGTCCACGATCCGCATCCTGGGAGCGGGGAGAGGGGCCCAGCCGTCAGCCGGGAGGGGAACGGCCCGAGCGCTG
>NW_009259422.1:573296-577201 GCF_000687185.1 Egretta garzetta | reverse complement strand
CCCAGGCGGCCCGGCAGGCTCAGCACCGGCTCAGACACCACGTCTCCGTTCAACACCTTTTATTTGGGGGGGGTCGCAGTCCCGAGGGCACCCAGACTTGGGCCCCCGCTCCGACACATCAGCTGCACGCCTCCGGCGGAGGCCCCGCTGCCCATCCCCGCTGCCTTCGGGCTGGAGGGGCCACCCCAGGGAGAGGGGCCCCGGCCCCGAGGCAAGTCCTGGTCCCCTGAGCCTTCGGGGTCGGGTGGCTACCGGCCCCAGGCTCCCTCTGACTCGTAGCCCTCCGTCTTCATGTCGTTCAGGCCCAGGTCTTCGTTCTGCTCAAAGGTGCGCTCGTAGCACTCCACCCTCAGCTCCGGGTCCTCCTCCGGGGCGTACACGTTCTGCGGGGCGAGAGGGAGGGCTCCTTCACACCCCTCTTCTCAAAGTCTCGGGCGCCAGCACCCCTCAGGAACACCCCAACAATGGCAATGGGCTTTGGACAAGATCCCCCACCCCCAGGGAGAGACTTGTCCATCACCCCACAGAGAGCACGACGCGGGCCAGCCCAGACCACCCCATTCCCTGCCCCTAACCCCGGGAGCAGACACCGCTCCCCTCTTCCTTCCCACAAAGCCACCGGCAGTTTCCTTGCCCCGGAGCGAGCCCGCAGCAACCCACTCCTTACCAGAGCCCAGAAGGGAACCCGGCCCACCACCACATATCAGGGAGATAAGGAGAAAAGCCACTCAAACTGCTCAAGAGGCTTCAAGGAGTTCGTCCTTCCAGTGCCCAGCACCGTACCTGAAGATAGCTGTTGCCTGCAGGGTCATCCATGATCAAGTGAGCCTTCGCCCTTCCCTCTGTGATCTGCAGAAAGAGAGCACGTCCAGGCACGAAGGCTCTTTCTGACCCTTCAGCACTTCTGGCACCAAGACATTCACAGCACACCAGTTCTAACATTCTCCTCCGTTAAAAAAACAGTAATAGCTCGATAAAACAAGCAAGGACGTGGCAGGGCAAGCACGGAACAGCTAGAAAGGGTAAGACGACACTGGCCGAGGGGTTTGGTTAAACGTATTTCAGAGCTGCAGCGACAGCGGCGAAAACCACGTTGCAGAGCATGGAAAACGAAGAGCGCGCTCACCTCATGCAGCTTCCCAAGGAACTCTTGCAGCTTTTCCGTTTTGCCGGGCGTAGAGCTGTCCCCCAGAGTGAAGGGGTTTCTCTCAACCTGGAGGAGCAGACCCGCTCGCTCAGGCAGCTGCGAGACACCCAGCCCCACAGCCAGGCCAAATACTAACGCGGAGCGGTCTGAGCTCCGCCAGGCAGCAGCGCGGCTCCGCTCACCAGGTCTCTGATGTCCTTCAGCAGCCCTTCCAGCGTGGTGAATTTCCCCCCCAGCGCTCCCATCCCCAGCTCGAACTCCAGCTCTGGGATCTCCACGCTGCAGGTCTCCGACTGCAAGGGCAAGCACCCCCGTGAGTCCCCGGGGGTGGATGGCTGGGCGCCGCGCACCCACCGCCGGAGGACAGGGCAGGTATCCCAGGCATCGTACCTTTAGGATATCCCTCGTCATGTCGGAAGGGTCTGTAATCCGAAGGGTAATCCTGGTGCCTTGCGGTTCGATTGCTCCTCCGGACTTCACCTAGGAACACCCGGTGGTCAGCTTCACGGACTCTACTTAAATCAGGTCACGATGCTTTAAGAGGGTTTACCCCGAGCCGGAGGACAGGGCAGGTATCCCAGGCATCGTACCTTTAGGATATCCCTCGTCATGTCGGAAGGGTCTGTAATCCGAAGGGTAATCCTGGTGCCTTGCGGTTCGATTGCTCCTCCGGACTTCACCTAGGAACACCCGGTGGTCAGCTTCACGGACTCTACTTAAATCAGGCCACGATGCTTTAAGAGGGTTTACCCCAGCAGCTCAGAGGCTGCTCCAAACCCAGGGATGGTGCCTTAACCCAGGGGAGGTGAGCAGGTGTGGAGATGGCTGACTCTTCAGGACCAAATTCTCCCCCTTCGCTCGTTTAGGAAGGGCAGCCAGACCCAGGCTGACCTCGCTGCACATGCCAGCCTCCGCACAGCTCGCATATGGTCTGGCCCCCCGCCCGAAGCAAGCAAGGCAGCTCTGCTACACCCAGCGCAACGCACCTCACGACACTGCCCACAAACCCAGCCTCCCTCCCAGCCTGGCTTCCCAAAATAGCCGCAGCAAAGTGGAGGCTGAGGACTCAGAGAAATTAAACACCTACCCACAGAAGCAGAGAACACCGCTCCCCCTCCCCACCGCCCCCAAAAAAGGGTCAGTAGTTTTCCAGCTCACCTCATTTGTCCTGTGCCCACAGGAGTCGCAGTTTGTGGCCATGATAATGACTTCCTTGAAGTGTGGGATCTCTGGAGCAGACCGTCAAGGAAAACTCAGCGAAAGGAAAGCCTCAAAGCAGCAGCCCGTGCCCTCTTCACAGCCTCGGTCCTTCCCGAGGTATTGCAGGAGCTCGCCAGCAAGCTGTGAGCAGCACCGAGAGAGATTTGCACCCTGAGGGGGCCTACCAGAAATAATTCCTTTGTGCTCCGTGGGTGCAGCGGGAAGGGAGCTGGGTCAGCAGCACACAGAGCGACTCTCCCCCCCCCCGCCAGCCTCCATGCAGACCCCTGCAGAGGGCACCGATCCGCACCCATGCCCCCACGCAAAGGATACGCACTAACTTCATGTTTGTGTTCGCTGGAGCGTTGCACTCTGGGCAGTTGGTGTTGAACTGCAGGACCTGGGTCACAGGAACGGAAAGGAGAATCAGAAAGTCCTGGCCAGCCCAGAGCGCCCGTCCTGGGTGCCTGGCCTGGCCGCCATCGCACTGGAGGGTCACCCACCTCGTTCCGCAGGTCCTCCACCGAGTCGGCTGGCTTCTCATCCAGCTCCTCTCCCTGCAAAAGGGGAGACCAGAAGCAGCATGAACGTCTCAATTCAGGGTCTCCCAGAGAGCGAGGGGACTGACCAGCCCTGCTCCCCCAGGCTCGGCGGCAGCAGCTCCCCGTTACCTCCAGTCCCAACATGGCAGCCTGCTGGGGAGTCCTCCTGTAGCGAGTGACCACAAGGGCGTCGTCCTTCTGCGGTGCGTGAGGGTTCTCCACAAAGCTGTTCCCCGAAGGATCATCTATGATCTACGGGAGGATGAAGCCTTAGGAAGCTGTCCCGTGCTTCCCCCGCCCAGAAAGGGGCTGCGCTTTCATATGTACTCACAAATGTGAAGGAGGAATGTACTTCTTTCAGCTGCTTTAGTTTACCGATGAACTCATCTATTTTCCTCGCCACCTCTTCGTCCGTCGCCTGCAAAAGAGGACACGTTTGAGACTGATGCCCGGGAAGCCCAGGCACAACGCTGACAACAGCACAAACTGGGGAGCCCGTAACGCTCCTCTTGCCAGCCATGGGCAATGCCAATAGGCAGAGGCTGAACAAAACAGGCACTTGCCAAGCAGGCGCCCTGAGGAGCCTCCCCTTTCACAGCACCTTACCCTGCGGACGGGCTGGTCCTGCTCCAGGCCCGCAACAGCTCTGTCTATTATCCCTTCGATGGTGGTAAGAACTTGAGAAGGGGAGAAAACAGAAGCAATTAAGTACCCCACAGCGGTGCTACCCACCCTGCCAGCTCACACCGACCCCCAGCAGCCTCCGTGCTGGCCCTCTCAAGCTTATTTGACCCAACAGACGGGAGACTGGGTCCTTAACCTTAACTGCCGAGGGGTGCAGGGCACGTACCCACCTCCCTTCTGGGTGAAAGCAGGGATCTCAAAGTCCAGCTCTGGAATTCGAGCCGTGGCGCAGTCGGTCTTCACCACCTCCCTGTTCATGTCCTGCACGCGACAGTTGAGGAGCGGCGTTAGGATCCCCAGCGGGAGCAGGAGCTCCCACCCGCCAAGCGCCC
>NW_009259422.1:571175-572214 GCF_000687185.1 Egretta garzetta | reverse complement strand
GGGCCGGCCCCTCCGCGTAGGGGTCGGTGGGGGCCGGCGGCTGCCGGAGGCTGCCGGGGTAGGGGCTCAGCTTCGCCTTGAGCTGCTCCAGATTCCCCTGGAGCTGCCGGTGGAGGTCCCGCGCGTTCTGGGCCAGCTTTGCCGAGAGCTCCTGGACGTACTGGTTGAGCTGCTCCGGGCTGGCCTGGGCATGAGGGACGACGTTTCTGTGCAGCTCCTCCACGTTGCGGTGGATCTCGGTCACCAGCCTGTCCACATAGGGGCGGAAGATGCCCTTCGCCTGGTCGGTGTGGAAGGCGATCTTGTCGGCGTAATGAGCCATGAACCTCTGGACCTCGTCGGCGCCCTCCAGGAGCTCAGCCATCACCTCCCGGCTGGGCATAAGGTGCCGCCGGAGCTCCCGGGCCTTCAGGGACACCTGGTCCAGGAGCTGCTCCGTGAACGGCTGCAGCCGGTAGCGAAGATCTTCCAGCTGCTTGCCGACCTTGTGGTGGACTTCGTCCACGTACGGGGCGAGTTTCGCCCTCAGGCTCTCCAGCTCCTTCCGGATGAGTTTCCGCAGGCTGTCTGAGTCGTGGTAGAGCCGGGGCCGGAGGCCTCTGTTGAGGGGCGACAGCTTCTCCAGGAAGTTTCCCACGTAGCCGACATCGTCCCGAATGCTTTCCTTCGGGTTTCTGCACAAGACAGCACACGTAGTTACTAAGCACCCCTGGCTGACTTACGCAGCATCTCCCCTGTGCCCTAACACACCCCTGATAAAAGCTGTCGGCAGCCGCGAGGGCCGTTCCCATCAGCTTTTCTGTCCCTGGGGAAAGAGAAACGGGGGCTGGCACGTGTTGGTGGGGCCTGGGGGGAGCTTGCGGAGGGACTGCGGGTGGTTACCCAGGCCGGACACTGCAAGGCAAGCTCGCGCAGCGGCATACTCACGCAACATCCCCACCCAGCTTGCTGCTCTGGCCCTGCTCCAGGCTGTCCTTGTCGCTCGTCAGCTGGCTGAGGTGCTCCCAGAAGCCGCCCCTTGCCAGCTCGCCGGTGACAC
>NW_009259422.1:570591-571003 GCF_000687185.1 Egretta garzetta | reverse complement strand
GAGCCTGCTCCTCCTCTCAGCACCCACCCGGTAAGGCGGCCAGGAGGGCGAGGAGGAGCGCAGCCTTCAGCGTCATGGTCTGCCAGGCCGGCGTGCCACCGTGCTGCGGGGAGAGAGAGGAGAGGAGCGCGTTAGCTCAGGCCGCCGTGCAGGCCTCTCAGAGCGCTCACGGGGCGGTGGTCCCTGCGCTTCCCGCCCCCCTCACTGCTTCCCACAAGGACCTCGCTCCTGGGGTCCCCCCTAACGCAACAGGCACGCACGTGGAACGACGCCCAGCCCCTCTGGCCGGACCAAGTTAAGCCAGGCGCGAGGTGCCCCTGCCCACGCTGGGCTGCCCCCGGCCCCACACCTGGCTCCTGGCTGCCTCCCGTGTCCCTCCTGCCGGCCCGCGGCCGCCCTTTTATTCTGCCCG
>NW_009259422.1:569452-570249 GCF_000687185.1 Egretta garzetta | reverse complement strand
TGCGCGGCTGCGCTCCCCTGCCCCTCCCGAGCATCTCCCGCGCAGAGGTCTCCCACCGGAGCTGCCAGACGCTGGCCCGCTGGAGCAGCCCTTGTTTTCGTGGCGATAAGGGAGCTCTCACTGCTTGCTCTGCAGGTTTCTTGGGCCAAGGCTGACCCTGCCCTCGCAGCCGACCTTTGCATGGCAGAGCAAACAGCGGATGGGAGCTGCCTGGGTGGCGAGGGGGTGCAGAGCAGCAGGACGGGGACGGGGACACCAGCTGCAGCTTGCCGGCCAGCAGCTCCTGGCACAGGGGCTCGCAGCCCAAATGGGGGGAAAGGGAGCCCGGACCCCCGGGGATGGGGCCGGGGTGGGTGCAGGAGGATGAGCCTGGGTTGAGCCGTGCCTGGGAAGGGTGGAATGAGCGCAGTGGCCGTGTCTGCAGCCCGGGCAAGAGAGCATGGGCTGCCTGCGTGCAAACTGCCAGCTGCACAGCCGGGATACCAAACCCATGGAGAGCGGGGGCTGCCTGCGTGCAAACTGCCAGCTGCACAGCCCCACTTCCCGCCGGGATACCAAACCCATGGCGTTTTGGTGCCCTTCCCCCGGGAAAAAAAATGGCAATGATGTCAGCTCGGGTCTCATCCCCATGAAGAGTACCGGCTGCTGACGGCAGGCTTTTCAATCAGGAGAGCGCTGCAATGTTTGCGCTGAAGAAACCCAGCAAGCAGGGACCCACTGGGACCCACGTCTCCCCGAGGGGGGGCTGGGGTGTGGGGCTGGGGGGTGGGGCTGGGGGGCGGGCAGCCGGGGCTGGG
>NW_009259422.1:565145-565419 GCF_000687185.1 Egretta garzetta | reverse complement strand
CCTGTGGGTGCCAGGGGCCAGGCAGAGAGGGGATGGGGATGCCCACGCTCCGCCAGGGCTGCGCAGTGGGGCAGGACATGGCCGCGGGGAGATGCTGCGATGCGGGGGGGGCACATGAGGCTGTGTGCATGCCAGATAGCATCGCTCCCTCCAGGCGCAGGCTGCGGGGGAAAGCCCTGCCGCAGGGAACGGTGTTGTACCCACACGGCATCCACGTGCCCTCGACCAGGGCTGGGACCCGTGCGCGTCCCTGGCCATGGGTGTGGGGGTCTCG
>NW_009259422.1:562590-563259 GCF_000687185.1 Egretta garzetta | reverse complement strand
GGGAGCAGGGCTGGGGTCAGTCCCTGGCCGCGCCGGCCGGCGGCTCAGGCCAAGCTCTTCTGGAATTCGTCCAGGGTGGCGACGAAGCGGGTCTTGAGGTTCTCGAGGTAGGGGTTGAGGCGCTCCTTCATGTTCTGCACCAGGGGCGTCAAAGTTTCGCGTAGTTTGGTGAAATGCTCCACCGCCTTGGCGTGGTACTCGCCGAGCTGGGGGACGCCCTTCTCCCGGATCTCCTCCAGCTTCTGGCTCAGCTTCTGCCGCAGCTCGTCACTGTAGGGTGCCAGGTTCTTGCGCAGCTCCTCCACGTGCCCGCGCAGGCGGTCCCGCGCGTCCTCGGCCACCGGGGTCAGCTTCTGCTGCACCAGCTCCACCTTCTGCTTGGTGAGGTCCTTCAGCTCCTGGGCCAGGGGTGCCAGGCGCTGGCGGTACAGCTCCATCTCCTCCGTCCACTTGGCAGAGAACTGGTCCAGGAAGGGGCGGATCTTCTGCTTCACATCCTCCAGGTCCTTGGCCAGCTCCTGGCGCAGGCTCTCCGTGTCCTTTATCCACAACTCCTTCACCTCCTTGTAGTAGGGGGTCATGTCCTCCCGCAGCTTGGGGGCGGCTGCGGCCAGCGCGTCCATGTTTTCGGTCAGCTTCAGGCTGCGGGGAGCGGAGGGAGGTCACACA
>NW_009259422.1:559695-560645 GCF_000687185.1 Egretta garzetta | reverse complement strand
CGAGCGCCGAGGCTGTTGCGGCTCCGCAGCGGGTGTTGAGCAACAAGGGAAACAGGAGACCGGGGAAGATCATAATCATGGTTTTATTTGTCATGATCCCACTGTCCAACTAATTGACTAGTTGCAAGTGACCCACAAAAAATGGACTGAAGATTTACTGAAACTTTTTTAGTCCAACATAAATGAGGAAGAAAAAAATACTTCTGACATTTCCAAAAAACAGAAATAATAGCAAAGTATATTAATATACATTCAACATATACGGCGCGTATTGATTACTACAATACAAAGCAATGATAAAAAAAAAAGTGTGATACTGCGAAATGGCACGGTTAAGCGAGTCCCTGCTGTTTCCGATGCTTGCTGTAGGGCGGCCGTCACTCTCCCAGAAATACAGTGTCATGTAAACAAAGGAAAACTGACACCAAGCGCTCCCGAGCCCCGGCGGGGGGGGCCGCACGCTCTACCCGTCACGGAAAGGATGGAAAGAAGGACACAGAGAGATCTACGCACGTCTGAACTGTATAAAGGAGAATACCACTGTCGCCACTGGCACGAGAGAGAAAACCATCACAAGTACAATGTCATTAAAGGAAATAAAATACTTTGAACAAAAGGTGCAAGTCACAATTCATATAGAACAGAATCTAGTTAAAAATTTCTCTCAAACAGAAATTCCGTTTGCCTTTTATTAATAACAATAATAATAAACCAACATTTACCAAAAAACAATTCCTACGCGATCGGGAGGAGAAGCTCAGAAAACAAAGAAAAATCTTCCCTACATTAAGCCAGGAAAAAAAATCAAAAAAACCAACCCAGGTCGGATGGGGATGTGAAGGGAAGAGGCTGGGAGGGGGTGGGAGGAGGGGATCCTTTCAGCACACGACAAACGGAGAAGGAACGAAAGCGGACGAGAGGAAACAAGCGTATTGCACCAGGGGTGGGTG
>NW_009259422.1:556701-558388 GCF_000687185.1 Egretta garzetta | reverse complement strand
GGGGGCCCGCCTGGCCCTGGTCAGTAGAAGCCCTCCAAACCAGACTCAGTGCTCAGGCTCCGTGAATCCTCTGCCGACATGTAGGACTCAGGTTCTCTGGTTATTTCTGTGATAGCTGGAGTTACAGGCAAATATGGCAAAAATTAAAGAAACCAAAGGAACGACACACTGGATGAACTGATTATGAGGAAAGGGGCCATGGTATTCCAGTTAGTCAGAAATACTACGGCAATTTGGCGCAATGCTGCTAGATACTGTTGGTTTAAAATGGACCTTTTCGTTTCGAAGCTGTACGTAAAACCTGCAAGAGAGAGAAGAAGCAGGGACGTTAGGAGACGCCAGAGAAGGGCAGTTCTGCTTCCACCGCCCTCCACCGCGTTCCCCGTCCAGACCCGCAAGCTACGCCCCGGAGGGAGACCCTGCGGAGGCAGCGGGGCTCTGGAAGGGCAGCCAAGGCCTGGAAGGAGGGGCGCTGTCCCCGAGTGAGCAGGGGGACAGCGGACAGCCAGGGGACAAGGAAGGAGACGCACACCAGGCAGGGCAAGGGGCCCTCGGGTCTGCCCTGGAGGCAACCCTAGGCGTGCAGCTGGGAGGAGAGGACGCTCGGATACTCACTCCCTCCTGGTTACACCCCTGCCTGCTCCATGCCAAAGGGCACCTCCGGGTGCTTGTAGCTCAGTAGGACGTCTGTAATACAGGTCGATGGGTAACAGGAGGTGTTTAGATGCTGGTTGCCATCACCTAGGTTGGGATGCTCTTGACCTTCCAAACTCTCCCCGCATTCTGTAAGGCCAAAGAGCAACATCAGAGTTTGCCCAAGGAGCGCTAAGGAGCTCCAGCTCCAGCGCGGGGATCGGGCCAGGGGGCTGTTTTTTCCCAGGCTCCGACTGACAGCAGCACCCAAGGAGCTGCCCTCCATCAGCACGCACTCCCCGCAGCCCGGGCACCCCTCGAGAGCCCGAAACAGCCCCCCCCCACACCCCCACCATGCCTGCAGCCCGGGCAGCTCCTTACCCTCGCTCTCCCTGTCGCGCAGCTGCTGACTGGCCATCAGCGACGACTGGCTGAGGACGGCATCAGACATCCGAGCAGAGCTCTGTGCTTTTCCTGCCATTAAACTCATTCCAGGCAAGTTATCTAACTGCACCTGCGGAGACAGCGGGACACGAGTCAAAGGGGGCGCGGGCCAAGGCACCCTGCTGCTCCCCCAGCTCTCGGGCAGGCTGCCCGGGAGCCTCTGCAAGCCTTCAGCGAGGGTTTCCAAGTACAAGTATAAACGGCACATCAGGTACAGCTCGGGTGCAGCCCCTCAACACAAGAAGAGACTGGAGGGTCCAAGTCTCTTCCAGACCCATACTGAACTAACTAGGGAAGAGCCCTTCTCTTTTACAGCAGAAGGGAGCTGTAGCGAAGAACTCATCAAGATTTGGGCAGCACAGTTCCCAGCCGCCCTAAGCACAGGGGAAGCGGAGCAGCCGCTCTCTGCTCTCGGTCAAGGTCTGGGCTGCCACGGCCGGCTCGTTGAGCAGCGCTGCAAAACCAAAAGCTGGGCTTGGTGTGTCTGCAAAGCCCTCCGCGGCCAGAGCCAGGCCTGGGGCAGCCCAGACCGTTTCAGAAGGACCTGGGGGGAAAAGGAAGAGGTGCCACGGCTACGGCAGGCCACCCCCTGCAAGGCAAGTGTGGAGGA
>NW_009259422.1:553160-556618 GCF_000687185.1 Egretta garzetta | reverse complement strand
CCCAGCAGCCCCGCAGAGCGGGGCGCTGCCTCGCCTGTACGGCACCTCGTACGTAACCCGCACGCGTCAAGGAAGCTCTGCGCTGCCTTAAGCCCTGCCGGGAGCAGGCTGCTTCAAACCTACGTAGGCATCATCACTGTTCTGAATGGTGTGATGTCTCTGCAGGGTCCTGGGCCGCGGGTGCTCACTGGAGGCGGGTCGCACGGGGTAGCCCAGTCCGTTGTGGTCAGGCACCTGCATCGCTTGGCCGGGGGAACTCCTGTCCATACAGTTCCCTACGATGGACTCTTGAAAGTCAGACAAGACAGAAAAACGACAGATTAGCGCAAGGAACCTGCAGCTCTCAGGTTTCTGCCACCTTTCCCTCGCGCCCGAGCTCACCCTCCTCCCTGCATTGCCCCCATCATTACACAAGAGCGGAGGGAGAAGCATCTCCCCGGCCTCCAACACGGGATGTTCTAGCAGGGCCCCTTGGCAATTGTCAGCAACATAATCTTGCTGGAAGAGTTGGCCAGGATGTTCGCTTTTATCAGATGACTTCTCCCTGCCCTCCTACAATCTGGCTGTGGGAGTACATGAGTGTTCTGCCTGGCAAAGTCCATCTGCACCGCAAGCTCTTATGACCGAGGGTAAAGGCTACATTCCTATCAAACAAAACTTCTCGTCATCAAGTACATGATGTTTTGAATAAAGTCCTGAGGTAGGGAGAAGCCTATCATGGGGTCCGATGCACGTAAACAGCTCGCGCTCAGCGAGCGGTCCTGTGGAGCACAAACACGCGCCCGCGCGCGCTGGGGAGCTGCCCTGAGATGACACAGCCACAGGTAGCTCCCCCGGCCAGAGCGACTGCCTTTCACGGGGCTTTGGCCAGCGGGAAGCCATCTCCGGCTGTGCCGGGACGCCACACCTCCTGGCCGGGAGCGCAGCTGCGAGACGCCAGAAAGATGCTCCCCCAAAGAGACCTGTCCAGAAAGTTACCCAGATCCGAATGAGACCCCGGCCCCGGCTGTCTGCCACCCGAGCACGGGCAGGCGAGCACGGCCAGCACACTGTTCCCCATGCCCTTCCTCCCTCGGAGAGACGGCGGTCCTGCAGGAACCCCCCTCCCGGGGCAGTCTGAGATGCAGCCGGCCTCCCCCTTCTTTTGCACAACCGTGGGGTTACGTGCGGTTAACAGTCAGCTTTCCCGGAAAGGCGAGAAAGAAAACATGAGGTAACAGATGTTGGTGGAGCAGTGCCACCCACACACTGCTCAGGACGCCGCTCCAACTGTGGGAACAGTTGTGCAGGCCGGCAGCTTCTCCAGCTCCACAAACAGCCCCGGCGCAGAGGCACTCGGGCAGCCAGGCCCTGCAGCGAGCCCTCGGCACCAGCCCCTGCGCTGAAGGTGACCCAGGCTCGGCGGGACTCGGGATTCGTAGAAATTATGTTGCAATGTTCCATTCTCTGGCCACTTCACCTTCCAAAATATTTCAGCCCCACATCCACGGGGGCCGGGGCTCCTGCGCCAGGCGGCCTTTGTGTCGGCACGGCATGTGACGCTGGCACCGCAGGCAGGGCCGCCGCCGCCAGCTCGGCTCCTTCAGCGCCGAGGTGAGGCAGGTTTCCCATGGGCAGCATTCCCAGCCCTGTGATGGCTAGGTCGGAGCAAAACTGGAGCAGAGCTGTTCAAAAGCGGTTTAGTCACATCCTAAACACAGATTCGGTTGACACTCTCACGGTCCCTGGCTGCCATCTCCAGCAGATGCTCGACAGACAAGCCAGGGCTTTTTGATCAGGGTCAGCACACTCGGAAGGCACAGATAATCCCGAGCCACCGCAGCGTTACCACCGCCCGCTCTAGGGCAAGCACACTGGGTGAGCTGGGGCAGAAGAGAAGCCGCCCCCCGGCTCAAGAGAAGCTGCAGCCTCGTAACACAGTACAGGGAAAATAATGGGGCCCGCTCGGCCTGGAACCGAAGGCGCGCAGGCCTGATTCCAAGTGGGTTATTGAAGCCAGGAGGAAGGCAGCGCGAGCAGGGTTGCATCTCAGGACATAGTTTACTACCTGAGCCCTCCAAACAGCCCTGTCAGAAGGGCTTACACAATACTATTTGTAAACATTTACTTGCTTTTACTCATTTACGAGGTCTCGGAGTCTAAAGTCCTCTTCCCTTGTGTAACCAGTTCTAGCGCCATCAGTACGAGGGCAGGAATTCGGCTTCGGACTCGGGTAAATCCTGTTGTTCGGCTAACGGGCTGCGGCACTTGGACGCAAACTCGCGATTCCGTACAAAACACCCCCGAGAGCTTCCAACCCCCGCGTAACCGGGGGCGAGTCTCCCCTTTCACGCCTCGAGCACCGCAGGGAAACTGAGGTCCGAGAGCAAACGCACGGGTAATCCAAAATTTAAGATGACTTGAGAAAAGCCGTGCCGTGTCCCTACCCCCAGCCCGCGCTCCGCGGGGGGCCAGGGCTTGGCATGCCCGCTCTGCCCTCCGAGCCAGTCTGTTCCAACCCAGTACTTTCCCAACAAACCCGCGCTGTGTCCCCAAACAAAGCCGTGCGTCCCGTGCCCTGGACACCGCTCCTCCGCAATAGGTTCCTCCGTGCCAAGGGCAAGCTGATGGCTTCAGACCAGCACGACTCAGTCCTGCAGCGAATACTGATCCACCTAGCTCAGCCTGGAAAGCCTCTCCTTCAAAGCCCTCTTAGCGAGGGGCGAGGATGGTGTTTTTCATACAGAGAAGGCCTGCAATTACAGCTCAGGCAGGAATTTCTCTTCCAGCGCACCGCTGCCAACGCAGCCACCGAGGAGCAAAGGCGCGGCTGCTTCCAACTAGCAGAAAAGGTCTTCAGACGCTAACGGCAAGTTTAAGCTCACTTTCTTCAGAACCAACCCATTCCAGTGCAAGCAGGGCTGGAGTCTTGCTGCGGCTTCCCAAAGCGCCGGAGGAGCTGCGGCAAGGCGGCCTCAGCCACGAGGCATTTATCGCCGCTCTTACTGCGCGCGTTGGCGGAAGCTTTAGCAAGGCCAGGACTCGAGGGTCGGTTCTTAAAGAGAAGGAAGAGGCCGCTGCAGCTGGGGGTACGCTAGTAACGTAACTATTTCTAGCCCGCCGCTTACACGGGATGGGGAACATCACCAACACGAATAAACACATCAACAGCGCCCAGCGCCCCTGCCAAGATGGGTCCCGGTCTGCTGGGCCCCGGTCTTTACCTGCCTGCAGAAGTAGGTCAAATTCCAAAGAGAATCGGCTGCTCAGGTTCCCTTCTTATTGAACAGTGTTTATTAGAGAGACTATGCCTGCAATTTACTTCAGGCCACAAAAGCCAGAAAGAATCTAGGTAATTCCGTGCTATGCAAAATATGTCACGAAACCCTTGCCGCGCTGGGTAGAGACGGTGTCCTCCGGCAGAAGGCAAGCGGCACGCTGCCAGCACGGGGACGCGACTCGTCTACGCGAGCAGCAGG
>NW_009259422.1:552156-553138 GCF_000687185.1 Egretta garzetta | reverse complement strand
CTGCTGAATCCAGCAGCGGGCTGATGTCTGTACTGATGCGTCCCCAACTCCTGCGCGTGATTAGCAGTTCCTAGCAAAGATTCTGGGTCCCCGTGCCCTCCTGCGTTTACAAGCAGAGGGGTCTCGTGGCAACCTTTGGTCAATGTGTTTGAACTCTTACTGTCTGGAAAGCTGTCCCTGGCCCCCTCGCACGCGCAGTCCTCCTCCATGCTCTCCGAATGGAACAGGGCTGGCTGGTGTACGTATCCGTGTGGCGGCACTGACGCAGGTACCTGCTGGATACATTCTTGAGCCCTGATTTTTAAGAGGTGCTGGGGGCTGTTCTGTGGGTGGTAGGCGTCAGCGCTCTGGTAAGGCAAAGACAACGACTGGCGCTCCGAGAGGTTCTGTCCCACGCTGGCGCCCATGTTCCCAGCATCCCCTTGACTCATATGCCTGAACAACTCTTGAAATTCTTGCTGCTGCTGCTGCTGCTGCTGCCGCCGTTTGATGAGCTGTGCAAATTCTGCCTGGGGCAGCCGCATGTCCGTGTGCCCCGTGAGCGAGTGCCGGGGAGAAAGCAGTCCCTGGAGGATGTGCGGTACCTGCTGGTGTCGGCTGTAGTCGGGAGGCGTCGGGGACAACAGTGCTTGCTGTAGTGCCGATGCGGTGTAGTGCTGCTGTTGCTGATGTGCATTTTGAGGGAAACTGGGATACTGGTCAAGCTGCGGGACTTTCAGAGCTTGCTGAGCTGGAGGAAACCCAACTCCTCCCGACGGGCTGTAGCTGCTGGGGGAAACGCGAGGCTGCTCTGGGAACAGGTGGGGGTGTAAGTGCACCTGGTCGTAGTTGGCGGGGGGATACCTGTTCACGTTCAGACTGCAAAGAACAGAAAAGAACAAGTGACTGCGCTGCGGCAGCTCCGGCTCGGCGTGCCAGCTTGCCTTCTCTGGGCAGGAGGCGCTCCCTACGCCAGGCCATGCAGCGGCTCTGGGGCTCCCGG
>NW_009259422.1:532199-551217 GCF_000687185.1 Egretta garzetta | reverse complement strand
TCCCGGTAGGGGTCCGCGGGTGGCGAGGAGCGCTACTCCCGACCGCTCCGCCAGCGTGCAAAGGTCACAGCTCGAGCCCCTTGCACAGAAAGAGAAACAAAGCGGAGCTGACAGCGATTTGCATAAACCCGAGAATATCTGCCCTTCCTCCCCACCCCCGGGAGCGATAAGTAAGGATCTTATGACAAGGAACCCAACAGCACATTCCAGCTGGCAGCTCCTCCCAGGCTCTCAATAACACCAGCCCTTGCTGCCAGATGGAGAATCTTTTACATCATCAGCAAACCGCGCACGGCCTAGGCCGCAGGGGGGAACCGAAGCCCCCTGGCAGCCCCACAGCCTGTTTTCCCCGGGGCTTCGACAGGGCCGTGCGGTTCTGCCAAGCGGCCCGGCCCGAGGAGCGCAGATGGCTCAGTACGCTGTCAGCGCTTACCGTGGGGCTGGAGCACGCTGCTGCTCACAGGAGGTGGGCTGCTGTTCGGTTGCCTGAAGAGATGGTTATTAGGGTGGTTCGGGGGCGGGCTGGATGGCTGAATCCGTAACCTACGCAGGGAAAGAAGCACCTTTTCAGCATGCCTGCTCCTCATTAAGATGCCTTTTCAACTGAGAGAGCTGATGCCAAATGCTGCGCTTCTCTCGGTTTACATAAACACCATGAAGCCCTTGTTTGGGATCCCAAGCTCCTTACAGCTCGGCTTCTCCTCCGAGAGCCACCAGACTTGCCAAAGTCAGAGGTAGCGAGCATAACCCGGTGGCTACAGCAGAAACCCGGGCACAAGGGCACCGCGGGCTCGCCTCCTGACTCGCTGTGGCCGGTGAGAAACCTCCCTTTCTCCTTCCCCATAATCCAGCCCGTCTCACCCACAAGTCAGGGTGCTGAAGTCAGGGACGGTGACCTAAGCAAAAGCCCGTAAAGGTGCAAGACGTCCAGCAGCAGCTCTGAGCGGAAAGCGTGAGAGAAACCGGCTGCCGAAGGGAACGCATTTTCAAGCCGGTCGAAAGGGAACTGTTGATCATCCGTTCAAAGTGGATTTGTGCCTTCGAATCATGTTTCTCTGCTTCTAAAAGCCCTTCAGACAGCATCCAGCTAAAAGGACCAGGCACGTTCACCTGGGAACTGGCAATGCCATTCTAACTCTATACGCTTCCAGCTCAGCCCCGGATTCTCCTAAGTGCATTAGCTCATCCCTGGGCTTGAGTAAAACGCATTTCCCAGAGCTTTACTAAAGCGATTTCTTTACCTCTGAAGCTGGTGGGTGAGCAGAGCTGGCTGGTTTTCACATGGAGCTTGCAAGGGTGGAGATGGCTGGGGTGGCCGGATACAGTCCTGACCCAGGCACCAGAAGAAAACAAGAAGCATTTGCGATCAATAATGGCTCAACTAGTAAATTTAAAAGACACCACTTGGTGAAGTAGGACATATCCAGATTCACCCAACACTCAGTCCCAGACTGCAGCCCTGGCTATCGCAGCAGCCGTGCAAACACCATTGCTGAAGTCCTTCAGGCTTCTCACTACAGCAAGCCGAGCAATCAACCCTCCCCAGTCCCACCGGGACCTGCTCAGTAGTTGTATCTGCAGCCACGCAGGAAAACACAGCTAAGACTTCAGAAGGCCTGGCTCGGGCTCCCGTACCTGAATCTGCTGATGAAGGATCTGATGGTGCTGCTCCTGCTGGTACAACATGTGCTGCTGCTGTGTCTTCTCCAGTGTCCTCTCGTCCATGTGCCCACCATACATCTTCTGAAGCTGCTCGCACTCCTGTAACGAATCCAACGCTCCCTCTAAGTGACCTTTTTTGTGCCCGGCACGCGTGCTGTGCGAAGAGGCACTCTCAGCAGCCTACCCGCCTGAAAAAGCCAGTAACGAAAACCTAATCCATTTAATTTGACATGATCAGGTGTGCAGTAACAGGGCTAGCTCAGGCCTCGGACAACAGAAAAGAAACGGGTGCACATGACACCAAGCTGGCAGCACCACGTTCCCTTAAAAACACAAGCACAAAGCTCTAGTAACAATAATTTTGAGGTGAAAAGAGCATCTCATATTTCTACTGTGTTGCAAGGTGAAAGTCCTGTCCTGGGGCCAAATCCCACTTCAAGCCATTGGTAAGACGCACGCTGGCTGCGTAGGGAATAGCATACAACGCACTCCAAACTCTGGCGGGAGGAACTGCCCCTTTCCTGGGACGCCCTGGAACAGCCCCAAAACTTTGCTGCCGCAGGGAATGCGGGAGAGCAGCAGCCGCAGTCTGGCGGCGCCGGCAGGGCCGCGAGGGCAGGCAGAGCAGTCCACGCCTGGGCACAGCACGTGCTTTGCTCCCCAAAAAGAGGGGGCGGAAGCCCCCGGCGTTCCCAGCTCGCAGGTGAACAGCACGTACGTTTAGAGGACACTCAGCAGGGTGGCTGCGGACAGAGGGGGGAACAGCTCTGGAACAGCTCCTCGGCTGGAAAGCCACTGCCTCTCCGCAGCCAGTAGCGGTAAAGGTTTTGCCTTCTGCTTCCTGAAGCAGCACGGCTGAGGCAGTAAGAAGCCCTTGCAGAGGCTCTTTCGAGGCTGCCCTCCCCCCCTTTTACCTGCTGAAGCTGTTTGATGCTACTGTTATTGCCCATCTTCTCCAGGTGGGCTTTGAAAGCCTGGATGCTGGCAGCACCGTCAGAGAAGCGCCGAACCGGGGAGAAGCGTTCGGTGGGGAGGTGCAGAGTATTTGAGTCCTTGTAAATAGAACTGAACACATGGGGAAGCGGGTTAGTGATGCCAGCTAAAAAACAGACTCCGGTACAGAGACACTGAACTTACACCAGCCATGCCAAGTTCTGCCTGCCCACTCACCCAGCATAAATTGTGTTTTGGACCAAGAAATAAAGTGCCATCATCGCTGTGAACAGGAAACGGGATTACCAAGTATCCTCGGTGCCTGGGCAGGTAAATGTGGTTTAAGGTTGGAGACGACCCAGCCACAAGGCAGATGCCAGGCGGGCACCAACTCCTTGTCCATCCCTACAGATGCATCTGTCCCTCAGATTTTTTTTTTTTTTTTCTTTTTTACAGAAACCATTCAGCATCCTAAAAATGTAAATTCACCTCTTCAGCAGCCCCTTCCTGAGCCTTCCAGCTCCCCGGGGCCCCTGACTACACCTGGTGCCTGCTGAAGACAGGAGGGACACACGGAGAAAGGAGCCTGGCGTGTTCTGCAGCCTCGGCGGAGGAAGGGGGGCTGGCATCTCCGTGCTTAGAGACGCACCAAATTAAAAAATAAAAAAGAGGGCAGGCACGTAACTCTGCACAGCAGGGGGAATCTTCCCAGCGCATTAACCAAGCTGTCACTTCACATCCAGAGCCTCCCAGTTGCCTGGATGCCTGGCACTGGGCAATCAGAATGGGTACATCTGAAAAGCAGGCATAGCCAGTATCGAGGCAACTGCGCCCGAGGAACTGCAGGCGCTTTCCCCTCACAATGAGGTTTCTTCTTCACCATCAGAGGGAGCCAGATTTTTTTTCAGGAGCTGTTTTCTCCCAAAGTTGGTGCTCCCCATTATCCAAGCCAAGCACTAAGCTCCTGCCCTGCCGTTAGGTGCATCCTGTATGGACGTTAGCAAAGCTAGCTTTCCACGCACACGTCACAGCGTGCCCTATAACGAACGGCAGCAGGTTCCTCTGCCTGCCCCGATGGCTGCTGTGCAAATGCAATCCGTGCACCCCAGCAAACAACAGCTAACGGGATGGGCTCCAGCTGTGGCCTTCGTCTGCGAGAAGGGCGTGGAGATGTGGTCTTCACAGCAGCTCTGACACCCTGGCGCTGCACCCACCAGGAGCCCACCTGGCTGCTCACCGGCGCGGTCCTGAGCTGCATTACTGCAGGCACGTTCCCGCCCTGGCCGCTCAGGCTATGGCTCGCTACAGAAGCCTCTCCCAAGAAGTGAAACTATTTCTCCCGGGGAGGCTCCCCCTTATCAGAAGGTGACCGATGCTGGACCATTTCCAGCATGCTGGGTTCAGCTCCTGTCACTCGGTCTGCCTTACCAGGACGTACTCTGGTTTCTATACATGACACACAACTCTCTCCCAAGGACAGAGCTGTGCCCCTGCCTTTGATGCCACCCCATCCGTTATCCTGGTCCATTTGATCTCCTGGTGTATTGATGGAAAGCAGAAGCTACAGACAAAACTATGCTGAGGCTCCCAAGCCCGTGTGGCCAAGGCCTCGTGCAACTGTCGTACTTCAATTCTGCTTTCAGATACTAAGTTATCATGACCAAAACCGGGTGCTACCTAAGAAGATGGCTTAAAATATGTCAAGCGCTAAAATAAAACCCACCTGCCGTTCAGTAACTGAGGGCTATTTATGTGATGGCACAAGACTGCCAATGGTTTCTGTGCCCTACGTGTCTGGGACACAACATGGGGCAATCAGTTTAGGCCTTGGTCAGACGAAGTTGCTGTGATTTCGCAGGTAAAACACGAGGCAGGCTCACAGCACGTTACGACACGGAGGGTGGAATGAGCAGATACCACCCCGTTCGTGATGCAACGGCCTCAGGACTCCAAAGCCAAGAGGCAGAGGCGTATTTACAGGGTGAGTGCGTTTTAACAGTCTTGTAAAAAAACGGATTCCTGCGGTGCGTGAGGGACCCGGCTTACCTTTATGATTTGAAGCAATCTTTAAAGCAGGACACAGCACATTCTGGTTGTTTTGCAAGCTGACTCCTCTTCCTATCAAGCTGTGACCCTAGAAATCTTTCCCCTCCTGCCCTTCTCATCCCCCGAGCACCTCTGTCAGGGAGTAACTTCAGGGTATAGGGATGTTTATCTTGGTTTTCCCGAGTTCCAGCGTGGCACTAGCGCTGTCTCGGTCTGCTCAGAGTTCACCTGCCTCTGCTGATTACATCAGTGCTCAGCTCAGCAGGTATCTGGCTACAATAAAAAGTGCTTTGTCAAGCTTGCCAGCGTGAGCTGGCTGAAAGGTGGGACACGAGCACTGATTTTGCCTGGTAGGCGACTGCTTTCTCAAGGGGCGAGACCAGCAGGCAGCAAACTCCGCAGTTTGCGGCTGGGTTGCACTCTCCGGTTCAGAGCGCCAGTTTTTAAGCTCCCTCTGTGGCATCAGCATCTCCGGTTTGCTGCCGTGGCAAGGACTCTCCGTCAGATGAACACCTCTCTCCATCAGGAGTGCCCCACCAGCACATTTTGAGAGTGTTCAGACCCAATCTCCAGAGGTTCCCTCTTTCCCAGGCGTGATTTTTTTCTTCCCACCCCAGCTTCCTTGCCCCACATCATTCCCATCAGGGGTTCAGATCAGAAATAACATGACTCTTGAGGAGCTTTGCAAAGAGACTTTGCAGTCAAAACACACAACTCTGGTGCAGAACAGTGAGGTTTCTAAGCTCTGGTGTAGATGACCTGGTGCAGCGTTTTGCCTGCCCCTGCCTCTGAAAACGTTCCGTAGAAAACCTGCTCTCTGCCGCTAGCTTGACACCTACCATTACAAGAGAGAAAAGCTCTCCTCTAGAACGCATGGCTGATTCCCAAGCCTTCTGCGACGGCAGCCGTTCTGGCAAATCATCCCCAGCCACAAAAACGGGACCGGGGGGGAAGAGCCAGCCGATGCCTGCCCCTGAATTGCTTCTGTCTGCAGGCACGGAGCAGAAGTCCCGTGTCGCCAGCGTGGTCAGACACCCTCTGCTCTGTGGGCCTGCTCTTGGTACTTGTGCCTCCTCCTCACCCCTCCCTGCCAAGCGGGATGTCCTCAGTGCTCCGTTCCAGACGACATCTGAGCAGGTTTCCTGGCGCAAAGCTGCCCGAACGGCCGGTGCCATTACTCACCGGTGCTGATCGGGTACCAGGTGTGGAGCCCAAGCCCGGGGTCGGAAGGACTGCTGTCCTAGCTGCCTCTGCAAGTCTGGAGGGATTTCAGCTGTAGGGTTGGTCATTGCCAGAGTGTGCCTTTTTGACCTATTTGCCAAGTATCTGCAACAAGCAGGAGCACATTTTATAAGAGACTGATGGGAGTACTCCAAAAACAGGGAGCGTTAGATAATCCAGAATAAACGGGAAGGAAGAATGCTTGCTGCAGTGCTCAGAACCAACGGGGGAGAAGCACGCCATGGACACGCTGCCCATGCCCGTCACATCACTGGGTCTTCAGCGCTTAGGGGACAAGTGTAGTTTCAGCTGCTTGTGCGCTACTGCCAGCCTCGGGAGGCAAGAGGAGCCATTTGCGGCAGGAAAGCCGCGTTTCACCTCAAGGGGAATGCTGGTATATCCCTTTGGGAATACCCAGGCGACTACCCGCCCTCAACGGGGATTCACTGCAGTACAGCAGGTCTGCCTCCCTCTCCCAAGGCCCCACTGAGCCACGGGGAAGTCTGCTGCGCGCACGGAGCCAAGAGACGAGTCACGGCTAATCCTAGCGAGGGCTGGCTGGAGCTGCTGCTGAGCTGCACCCTTGCAGGATGGCCTTTGCACTTCAGACCTACCCTGGGATGCCTCGGGCCCAGCCGCGAGCCGCGGCCAGCTTGTCACAGGGTGCAGGGAAGGGTGCACGAGGGCCACCCCGCCAGAGATTACGGGTGGGTCGAGCCCCCGGCTGCCTGGGGAGGAAGGAGCAGGAGGAAGGGCGCGCGGCTGAGGAAGGGCTGGTGCCCAGCCCGGTCCCCGTGCGCCATCTAGTCCCTGCTCCGCTCGCCAGGGAGTCGGAAATCGCCCAGCCACGCGCAGGGCAAAGCCAGCGAGGGAAACTGAGCAGCGAGAGGGTCCCTTCCTCTGGAGCCGCAGCCCCCTGTGCCAAGGCTGGGCTTGCCTCTTAGACCTGGGGGCAGCAGCTTAAACTAAAGCACGCTCTTGCACTGGAACTGAGAGACTTCAGCTCCTTTGCAAACCCTCTAAAGAGCGGGGCAGCGCGCAGGACAAAACTAGGAGCCTCTGCTTGGGCAAGGATGTGACGAAGGGCCACGCGGCGGCTGGCCTGAACTGCTGGTTACTGGCCACAGCCATGCGCAGGGCAGCGGGGGGCACAGAGCCAGAAGAGATAACGACCGGAGTGCCTACCCAGGACGCCCTGGCTTGTGACGAGCTGGGGGGCTAGCACGTTACCCACTCAAGGCCGGGTGGGATGAACGCCCACTTATGAACTCAACTGTTTCTACTCTGGTGAGCCAGCGGCAACAAGGCAGCTGCAGTGACTGGGACAAAGACCGCTCGGCAGGGCTGCCAACGGGGAATTCTCACCTCCACTCTTTTCCCCTGCTAAGGCTCCCCGCAGCTCCAGCTGGTGAAGCACAGAAGGGCAGCAAGCAGTACAGTTGCTGCCTTCTCCAAACGCAGCCTCCCTTCGCTGGCTACCGAAGCCACTCAGGCAGAAGACAGCAAGTTAACAGAACGAGGAGCGCTTAGGCCTTGTGGTAACTTGCCAAAGTCTGTGCCATTAGCTGTTTAAGAATCATTTGAGGCAGACGGGGAAAGTTTCCCGAAGAGCTTTACAGCTGTGGTTTGCTAAGATCATTTTATTTCAGACCTCCAGGGAACAATCCAATCATGAGCTATAGCAGCGTTTCGGGTGGAAGAAAGTTTCCCAAAGCTCCAAGGGGATGTGACTGTTCCCTGGAACAGAGAAAAGACTATGCTCTGTTTTCAAGGTCAGATTGAGGAGGGCAGAAACTGCTCGCTGGTGGCTGCATACAGAGTGTTCGGAGCGGTGTTCTGAGAAGCTAAATATTTGCATCTGGCCCTGATGTTAACGCTATTTACCCTTCTCCTCTGATGACTACTGACATGTTGCAACATAAGGGGGTGGAGAGCAAGTTAACACACAACCTGGACGGGGCTTTTTCTGGGCCATCTGGTGGAAGAAGAACATGTGGTATGAAAGGACTAAGGGCAGCACCGCCGAGAGCAGCTGAGTGAGCTACGGGTCCAAGGAGACTCGCCTTTTGGTGGGATCTGAACCTTTCAGTGGCTTGCAACCTACCAAACCCTGCACGTGGGTTTCAAAATGTTTCCAGCTGAGCTAATGCTTTAACTTAAAGACTCAACCGAAACCCTAGGATTTAGAACAGGAGAGGTGAAAATCTGCCCAGGTAAGATGTCCAGGCATCCCCTTGCCAAGAACCAGACTGACCCGATTTGCGGAGTCAGAAAGACTGTCTGCCATCTGAGGTGTTGCCAGTGGACGTTACGGCCCCCCCCCCGCCCCAATTACAACTGTTAATAGCTGCCTAGGCAGCACAGCGGTGTATACAGCCCGCGTTCCTCAGCCCCGCTAGGGAGGACAGCACACAGCTGGGTACAGCAGCTTCGCAGGGGCTGAGCGCAGGCTCCAGCGCCTGGAGGCGCAGGCTCTTCGCCGGCTCAACGCTCCGGCTGAGCCTCCTTTCCTTCACCGCGCTCCCCTGCAGCTGGGGCGGGTCGTGAGCAGGCACCTCCCCACTACCGTGGCTCGGGGGATGAACGGCAGCTGGTGAAGCTGGAAAATACTGTGAGAGTGAGCAAAGATGAGGGTGGGGAAGACCTAGAGTCTAAGACCACGCAGAAAACGCAAGACGTGCTCTGCTGAAGGGCTGGGTCAGCTCAGGCAGGGCTGGAAGCGAGTTCTTTCGCAGGTACCAGCTCTGACTTTCTTCTAAGCTCAGGAAGGCAAAAGGAGTCTCAGCGCACGCTCTGCACAGTCTGTCACTGCACACACCCACCGTTCAAATCCCCCCTTGGCCCTGGAGCACTGAAAGGAGAGGAGCTGGCAAGGGCTCTGGAGCACAACCTCTGCCCACCCCAGTGTTTCTCTGCCTGCAACCCACCCCCAATCCGAATCCTTCTCCCAGGTGCAGCCCCTGAGGAAACGCTTCCTTACGTGAGGTGGTGGCCGCTACAAACGGGGGGATCCAGAAAACTTTTCAAGTTTGAGGGAAGAAGTAGGAGCACTCCGTAACCACCCCCACCACACGTAGTGCACCAGCTGGTTAGCAGAGAAGGAACTACGCAAAAGCTACTAAGAAAATGTTAGCAAGGACATGGTTAGTGTTTTCACGGATTGAGAAAGTACAAGCGTATTCCACCCGCTTCCCAGTACGTGTTTGGAGCAGACAAAGAGAACAGAAGTTTCCAGCCTGATACCTAACAACCCTTTCCCTATCGGAGCAGACTATTTTAAGGCCTACTGCTAAAATTAGAAGCTAGAGGTACCCGTATTTCCAGCAAGCTCACTTTAAGGCATCAGAGTTGGATGTTTACTGCACGTCTCGATACAAAAGCTGCATCGACACCCAAGGCCACAGATGAGATCTTCCTACCTCCATCACTCAGCAGGGAGGGGTGAATCACTTAGCACTCATTTTGCAGGTTAGTGTGGATTGCATGCTGGTGCACACTAAGCAAAGGACTTCAGCGGTTTCAGAGTTTCTGGAGAACCTACTGCTCAAATGGCTAACCATTTCAGGGGGACTCCAGCTTTGTAAGCACCTCGTCGTGTCAGAGGAGTAATTGCCTACAGTAATCGCCTACAGTCAACACCCACAAGAACAAGAGAAATGTGGAGCCTTCGCTGTAATCGATGCTCCTGCCTGTGATGAGGTTGTGAGTGTTTTAATTCAGCTGTGGAACACCACAGGGTGAGCCTCTTTGAGGGTAATAAGGGCAAATGTTAACAGACTGGGGGTTACCTCTGCACAGCTTCCTGATCTGGCTCCCCGTCGGAGCTCTCCTCATCCACAGGGGTGACCGCTGGGACAGCCTGCAGAGACAAGAGAAGCCATGGGTTCCAGGAGGCAGCCAGCGTGGTCCCACCTCCCCCCCCACCGCCTCACCCTCCCAAAGAGGCTTTCACAAGAGTATGTGCCAGCTCCTCTGCAGCACCAAGGCCCCCTTCCGACATTCCTTCCCCAAACAACTGCCTGTACGAGGCTGCCGCTGCCTTTGGTGCTACCAGGAAAATTTGGTGATACAAATGCCTCGAGGAAGAACGCACAGTAACGCCCAAGACGGACACTCTAGTTTTCTCTACGAGATCAGCAAAGGAGAAGAAAAGCAACCATTAAAAACAAAAAAATTCATGTGTGCTTTGCCAATTCCCAAGAGGAATACCATCTCAGCCGCCAGCTACAGGAGAGCACAGCGGCTCTCCCACAAGGGGACAGAGCGCTCTGCCGCTCCGCAGGGGGGTGAACCTTTGGGAGCAAGCAGGCACACTCCCTGCAGCGCTTCCAGAGCGCTACGCTGTCTGCTGTGACCTGGAGGGCAGTCACCTCTGCCTGCGGGAGAAGATATTTATAAGCACGCCACCGCTTCTCTGCTTTCCTGTTGCTACTTACTGGTGTCATAGTGACGAGCGGAGACGGACCTCGAGGACGCTTCAGCAGTTGCTGTGCGTGTAACTGGATGTTGGCTCCGCCATCTGACGCCCGCCGCCCCAGAGGGCCCATGCCGTTCAGCAGCTGCAGGGTGGGGGGCTGCAGCAGGGACTGCTCCTGGCAAGCACAGACAGGGCAGTTAGCGCCCCCGCACCGCATCCCTCCGGTACCCGAGCGCTAAGGTCACAAGCCCAGATGCTGGCACGAGAGAAGACAAGCCTTCTGGGCCTCAGGAGAGAGGAGGGATTAATCCCCAACATCTCAGAGCTGGGGGGGGGGGCAGAGAGAGCCAGTGTCAGCGCCAGAGTGGGGTTTAACTCTCCGTTTCCCTGCAACTCTGCTTCAGTTGCCAGGCAGGCTGCAACCTGCAGCCCCGAAGCCAGGTAGCACGGCCCTATTTCTCCCCAGCCCAGTAATTAATTTCATATCGCGGTGTTCTTTCATTCGTCAGCTTTTTAAGTAACCAACAAGAATCACACCTGAAGAGACAGCAAGAGGGTAAGAGTCTTGAA
Organism: Egretta garzetta; assembly: GCF_000687185.1. Classification (NCBI taxonomy): domain Eukaryota; kingdom Metazoa; phylum Chordata; class Aves; order Pelecaniformes; family Ardeidae; genus Egretta; species Egretta garzetta. The sequence continues at coordinate 540,368 of NW_009259422.1, read as the reverse complement.
GCTTAGGGAGCCCGAGGAATTGGCAAATAGAGCAAGCGTGAGCACAAACGCACAGCCTGCGGCAGGGAGCACGTGCAGCGGTCGGTACCTTGTATTCCAGCTGACCCGTGGGCTGCAGGTTCTGCCTAGGCAGCACGTTGTGCATGAAGTTCACATTCGGGGTCACCTGCAGGAACGGAGCCTGAGGAGTGACACGGGGGAAGCCAGGCAGGAGCTTCTGCAGATCTTCCATGACCTCCGTCCTGTGCAATCACATTTATAGAAAGGCGAATGAGCAAAGATGTGAGGAGAAGCACCCGTGGGCCCAGAGCTCTCAGCCTCCCTTCACAAAAGGCTTCTTATTGCTCTGGAAAATGGCGGCAGAGAGCAGCCAAGCCACTCTTTGGTTTTCGTTTGTCCTTTGTTCCCCCCTGAGTTGAGATTTGCCAGAAGTAGCTCTCTGCATTAACCTCGATTGCATTTGTCACAAAAAGCTTCAGCTAGGACATGACAGCAGTGCAGCTTAGGTGAGAAACCGGCTCGCACACCAGTCAACGCTGCTATAGCTTACACAGAGCTAACCAGGAAGAAGAGAAGGAAAGAATCCCATCCTCACCCTCAGCTGAAATATTAACCAAACTGTGCAATGGGACTAGGACATTTAAAGGGATGCTTTCGCTAAAGAGATACCTCGAATTTCTTTTTTTATCTAGCAAAAATCAAATTTGCAGAAATAACTCCAAGCCACTCACAGCAGGGGCAGGAAACCAAAGGTTTGGTACCAGCCATGATAGGGATACACGTGCTCATCACCACCTGGTCTGGCTAGAGTGGGACCCAGGGGCGTGCTGTGAAGTGTATTTCCCAGCCCAGAACCTGGAGACCACTGCCAGTCTCAAAGGCATCAACCCTTCTATGTACCACAGAGCCCAGAAGTCCCTTAAGGCATTAACCTCTCATCTGCCAGCACAGCAGCACATGAATAAATCTGCCGTATCTCAGAAGGACCAAAGTCATGTGCTAGGAGTAAATCTTCAAGTTCCCTTAGTCCTCCATCAGGGAGTTCAGAGTCCAACACTAACCGTGGGTCTGCTACTCCAACCGTGTGCCTTCTCATCGAAAGGTAACGGACCAGAGCTTCAGGTGATGGCTCTTCCCCTTCATCACTGTCCAAGTTCATTGTTCCGTCAGTCTGGGCAAGCAAAACGTTGGAGATGGTGAAATACAAGGGGAGGGTCAAGCAAGAGGCTTCAACGCAAGCCCGGGAAAAGAATTTGCAGGGGTCATCAAGGGGAGTACCTCACCTCTACAATTTGGTTTTCAGGGTTGATGAGCTGGACTTGCGGCACGTTGATGCTCATGGTATTGCTCGCCTGTTCTGTCTGCTGAGCAGAGAGATCAAAATCAGAAGACATGAAGGTAGCATCTCTTACAACCCCCTACAAACACTGCCAGATGAACACCGGTGCAGACCTAAGCACCCAGGAACAGGGAGGTTACCCTGGAGCCAGCGAAGTTCTGTTTATTCTTAATTCTGCAGAGGTCGCCTCATTTCCCCTCCTCACTTCTCCTCAGGCAGGGTCAGCATCTCTGCTGCTTCCCTTATGACCTGGCCTCTCTTAAAGCAAATACTCGTCTCTTGGACAGCAGCACAAATTAAGGAAGCAGCAGTGCAGAGCGGTCCTGGTCTGCAGACTCTAGCTCCCAACCAGTAACCCTCACGTTGCCTCCTCCTCCGTCGCTACGCTAAACGCAAGACTTAGTCTCAAGGGCATTGGCTAAACCCGGAGCCGTTCCTAATCTCAGGATTATGGCACCCTAAACACACACGAAGTTCTCAGACAAGGAACGTTTTGACACTCCTGCCCGACGCAAGCAGGATCTACCTGGATGTTAGCAGAGGTGGGGAAGGTCATGGTCCGTGGTATACTTGGAGACGCTGCAATGCGCAGATTCTTGTGTCTCTTCAGACGGTCGCAGAGCAGGCTGTAGATTGCACTGTAGTGATCATAAGCATCGGCTCTTAAGGACTAGAAGAGGAAAAAAGGAAAAAGCGGTCAGCTCTTTCTGTCAAGCAATAAAATACGCGCTGTACCGTGCTGAAGCAGCTCAGTTCCTAGAGGTGACAAGCAACAAACACGGCCGCTTGTTCTCCAGGGCAGGACGCGACTGTCAGCTGTGGTGTCTCACCTGGATGGTGCGCTCCTTGTCCAGCCCCATGTCCGCCATCGCCAGCAACACGTCCTCATTCAGCGGCTCCATCTGCCTCTCAGTCTTCAGGTGCTGACACTCCGCTATCAGCTGCAAGAGCACAGACACAGACTTCAGTGCTGACATTCCCAAAGGCACGCCGATGAGTCACAGCGCTCTGAAGAACCAATGCACCGGGCTGCGGCTGCAAGCTGGCGTCAGCTTTGAAGGCTGATGGTGCACCAATTCAAAACCTAGTGCCTCGGGCTCTCAGCACCAAGGGGAAAGATACAAAAATACACGCAGATGAGGAGCGACGTGGAAAGCAAGACCAGGAGACACAGAAAGGCAGCACATCGGCGCTTGGAACGAGAGTTCTCAAACAGCCAAAACGAATATTGCAGTGCTACGTGCCCGTCTGCAGCCCAGCAGGGACCAAGCAGACCGTGCTCCACACCAGCTCGCTTCTGCTTCTCACCCTGTCAAACTCCGCGTCGGCCTCCCCAAGCTTCATCCACTTGTGTTTGCAGATCTGCTCCATGGAGAGGCGCTTGCTCGGGTCCAAGACCAGCATGTGGCGGATCAGATGCTCACATTCTGCAAGGGAAGAGAGAGGCTGGGTAACCTGCAGGGAGGGACACGACTTCTGCAGGAGGCAGCCTTGCGCCGCAAAGGGGAAAGCGCTTCTCCGTGGGAAGTCATACATAGCAAAAACATTGCTTCTCCTTCCGCGCTGCGCAGCCGTTCAGCCCCCGACGCACCGCTTTGCTGCAGACGTTTGCTTTCCCCACGCTAGGAAGGAAGCCACCCAAGGCCACCGGGCCCCTGTGCTGTTTGCCGGAGCCCCTAGGTGGCACGCTGTCACCCCGTCCCTCCCCGCCTGTCGGCCTGGCCAGGAGACAGGACTGGCTTTTGGGGGTAGAAGGGCAAAGTATCCTCCTAACATCCCCCACTCAGCAACAGCTCGCCGTGAATGATTTCTCCACTGTACGAGGGGTGTGCTGCCAGCGTGGGGGGCTGCTGAGGCTCTCCCCCACGCGGGGTGGGATCTAAGGCTGCCTTCCAAGCACCACACGTTTTAGCAAGCATTTTCTGCGTGAAGACAACCTCTTCCCCACGTAAGGCGGCAGGCAAGGAAGCTTTCAGCTGGGAAACTCCACGCAGCCCATGCAAAATTATTCCTTAATCTGAGAGCAGGCAACCAAGAACCTCCAGATGACTCGTTCTTAAGTTGGTTTTATCTGCGAATAATCGCCTTTTCAAAACCAAGATTTATTACTAAAGCATTCAGAAGCAGTTTTGCAGAAAGGGGGCTTAGAACTTCCTCTCCGATGGGGCTCTTGCTGGAAATTCATGTGCCATAACGCTGTAAAGAGCTTCTTGTCTAAAACAGGTCTAGCCTCGATACTCCTAAATCACTGCTCCATTTTTAGCTTTCATTTCCCAAAATTTAGAAAGAGCCTATCTTTGCTTGCACTTTGTTACAGTTTGCACAGTTATATACGTGAAAGCTGAGATCCTAAGGAAGAGTATTTTGGTTTCTAAATTCTAGATTCGGACCTCATTTTAGCTTACGTTACAAACCACCATCCAGCGGACAAGCTTCCTGGCAAACCACTTCACTGCCCTATAAATCAACTGGTATGCTCTAATTTAAGTGCTCCAAAGAATCCGTAAGCAGAGACGCGACCAGCGCCGGCTCCGTGCACCCCTTACCTGTGGACATGAAAAATGGAATGCGGAATTTCCCACTGAGCACCCTCGCCCGCAGGTTCTGCAGCGTGCTCCCGTCGAAGGGCAGAGCGCCGCAGACCAGCACGTACAGCACCACGCCGAGACTCTGCGTCCAAAAGAGAGGGCACGTCAGCAACGTTAGAGGGGGAGGGCAGGAGGCTGCAGGTAACTGCGGTACAGGCCATTGAAATAGAGTAAGATAATAATAAAGAAAGAGCAAATCCCATTGGAAAGGACCTCGCTGACGTCCCAGGCCAGCCCAATTCCTCCCTCAAACCTCAAGCCTCATTTCAGGCTCTTTCAGCTCTGCCAGATCAAGCCCTGCTGCAGGAAGTACTCTGCCATTCAACAGCGAAGAAGGGAACCATATTTTTGGGAAACTAGATTAAAACGCATTTCTGGGCAGCTCATATTTTTGGCATCGTGCCTCCCGATAAAGAAAACATGGGACATAGTAGTCAGAATAAAATTCTAAAAGCACGAAAACCATTTCTTTGCCATATCGTGGGCTCTTCTCCGCGACAGGCACAAAGCATTCAGGAAGCAAAGCCAAACAAAACAGAGCAAAACCGAGATCCAAGTAAGAAAGAAAGAAAGAGGTTCGGTGCGTACCCAAATGTCGACCTTTGGGCCATCGTATTCCTTTCCTTCGAAGAGCTCTGGAGCAGCGTAGGGAGGACTCCCACACCAGGTTTTAAGCAGTTGACCAGGTGTGAAGATGTTACTGAACCCAAAATCTGAAAGAACAAAAGAGAACTGAGTAGAGGAGTAGGACCCGCTCCACCTATCCTAAACACAAGGTATTTACGTAATCTGCCACGTCTAGGAAAGCCCGGTACCGTCCCGTGACGGATAACCCATACGGCAGAGCAACAAGAGTGCAGAAGAGGCTGGAAGAGGAAGAGCAACGCTGAAACCACCTGGTCAGCGGGCAACCTCTCTCCGTACCGAGACAAAAGGCGACCAAGTCTTAACAGCGGCACATCCCTACGGTGTGAAACAGCCCATCTAAGCAACCTCTGCAAACCACCACCATTTAGGCCTGCGTCACACGCTTCGGCTTAGCAGGAACACACAGGTCTTTCCAAAAGGCTGCTCTTCGCTTTTCAGCCACGTGATTTCCATGCTGGAGTCAACACAGCAGCAATCAGACCAACCGGGCTTGCTTGCAAGTCGGGCGGACAGTTTGGAACGAGGCCTCCGCCTTACGTTCAAGAGATCCCACACAGATCTTGTGTGTTAATTCCCAAGCTTCAGCTTCACCCATGCCAAGTTCCACAACTTCGTTAGGGCCAGGGCGGCTGCCAGCAGGGACCAAATGCAGGCAGAGGGAAAAAGAATGGGAAATTTTGATTTTCCAGAAAGCACCACGCGAGCTGGAAACTCCAGTTACGGTGGGCAGCTCTACAAACCAAGTCAAATCATTCAAAGAGCAAATAATAAATCCCAAAAGAGAAATGAAAAGAAAGCTTTTAACCTTACGGGCAGTCAACCGTCAGCTTACGAGGGCGCTAATGGCATTCTCTGCTAATTAACCTGCCACCCCTTGGCACACAGCTGGGACTTGCACTGGAAGGAGAGTAAAGAAATCAAAGTCTGGATTCAAGAAAAGTGAGCGTTTTCTTATGAAAAGGAGGAATCCTCACTGATCGTGTCTTTCCCCTCAACTGAGAAAAGGCAAACGCGCGGTCACAGCGAGGCGCCCCCACGTCCCGCGAAGAGGCTGCCCTTCCAAGCAAGCGCTATCAGGAGGCGCCGTGCCGCAAAGGTTATCTGCAAACTGCCTTGCCTCCGCCTCTGCGAGGAGTGTGCTTAGCAGGAGGCCGAGTGACATTAATGCGCTCAGACGGGGCAACAGGGACATTTTTCACGGCATTTGCACCAGCAGCAGATCCTCACGGCAGGCTTCTGTGAGAAACGCTGGAAAAACCAAGGAGGGCCAGAAGTACTGTTTGCAAATCCTGACTGATTAAACCAAAAAAGCATCGTGGCAAAAATACAGAGTGCAGCGAGGGCCAACACCTCTGCGCAGGAGGAGGCACAGAAAACCCCGCCGACAACGCGCTAACGGGCGAGTCCGTGCTCCTGTTGCGACCGCCGCCTTCCTTACGGGATTTTCCGTGACCTAATTTCAGGTGAGTCTCCTCTCCTCCTTCGAGCAGCTTCTGCAGAACTCGGCAGCCCCCCTAGCGCAGCTCGGCCCAGCTCCTGCTAGCTCAGCTCCAGGAGGGTCCAGCCAACGCTCCGGCTTCCCGCCCCTTCGCAGGGGGCAAAATTCTCCACGCGGAGATGGTTTATGCTCGGGAAGGAGACCTAGCGTGGCGTGTTCCTGGGAGTAGAGGCAACGCTGCCCAAACCCCACCTCAAAGCAGAGCAGAGGGACGGCGAGTGCTCTGTAAGAGCGTGGCAGGATCAAACCAAGGCAGTTAAACACCCTTTGGGTTTGTGCTGTTGGAAACGAAGTCATCCAAACTTCCAAAGCGTGCGAGCAGTCAGCCCGTGGAGGACTATTTCGGGGAAACGGTACACAGCCACACAATCGACTTTTCCACCTCTGCAAGCTTTTGAGCTGTTCTGTCTCGCGGTTGAAGGAGGCCGCGTAACAAGCGCCTGAACTACGGCTACCAGAGCAAGCAAGAAAAGCCACAGCACTAAATGCGCTTCCATCTCCTAACGACAAAGCATTTGTGGCCAAATTTAGACGTAGACTCTTTCCGACTGTGCAAGAACAGGCTGGAATTGTGGTACTTCACACGTTTTGAGCAAATTATTCCGGTTTAGTTACTTTTATTTATCCTTGTACGTACTCGAGCGGGCTCTGCGGCACTTTGGGAACCAACCGTATTTTCAAAGCAGGGAATACCGCCCCGCACGGGACCAAGGACCGAGGCGTGCCCTGCGCTGCCGCCGAACGGACGCGCAACAGCTGCCCCCTGCAACCCTCTCTGCTGCCCAAGAGATTGGCTGGCTTTGAAACCTTACCCCTCTTTCACATGGGGTTGAAACTAGCCCACGGGGTCCCCAGCTCTTTTTGACAGCCGAGCGGAGGCGGCCAGAGAGAGCAACCCCCCAGTCTCTCCTTAGAGAACGGGACGGGGAGCGCAGAGACGCCGCGGGCGTGACGGTGCGCAGGCAGCAGGTCCTGGAGCTCCCACGGCTGCCCCGGATTTCAGGATGAAAAACCTCTCCCTGTGGAGAGCCGCTGCTCTCCCCGGCTCTTTCCAGCTCCGGGCGAGTCACGCTGCTCGTCTCTGCGGGGAGCTGGGGAGCCAGACGGCTCCGTCTTACACGAAGCACTGCTCAGTGGGAACAGCTTCCAGAACCCACCTGCGCTGCACGAACCGAGGTCAAGGCTGGCGAGAACAGCAGGCTTTGAAAAAGCCCCCTCAAAAGCTAAGGGGGGGGATTTGAAAGCCTCACAGCGACAAACAACAAAAAATCAAATCCAAACAAAAAAAACCCCGAACTACAACTTAAATAAACTTTCTTAAGAACTGTGACAAGTCACCCCAGTCTCAGGAGACATATAAATCCAAATGCCCAGGGAACACCCAGGTCTCCTTCCAAAGCAGATGCAGAGGGAAAAGGGCATTTTTAAAGAGCAAGGTAAAAGTCACAATGATGTGAGACAGGGAAAATATTTAAACACAGCATCTCCGTGCTGCAAACAAGCGGGCCCAGTCCCTCACATTTCCTCAGAGCAGAGCGCCTTGAGTGCCTGCACCCAGGGACTTTTACCCTCAGAAGGTGAAAGAGCGAGCGGACTCCTGCGAACAAATGCAAAGCAATGCATAGATCAGATTCCTCTCCAAAACCATACCCTAGGAAGGCCTGGGTATTTAGCAATAATCCCAACTCCTGGCTGAACTCTCTGACTGGGAGCACAACTGAACATAGTGCCAGAAGCTACTGACTCAGCCTTTGAGAAGGTACGCTGGAGAAAAAGCCTCCATGGGAAAAATGAGAGCGAGGGTAACGGCGCTTGTATCTTACTGTTTATGGAAAAATCATACAGTTGCAATCAATCAAAAAAAAAAAAAAAAAAGCCAAACCCAAAAAGCACACTTGCGTCGCCATCGAGTGAGAAGAGCAGCTTAACCCACTCCAAGAGTGCTACGCTATCTTGCTAAGCATCGGGTACTCAACTAGTGCGGAGTCGAGCGAGGTTCTCCTCCCCCTCTGCTCTGCCCTGCTGAGACCCCACCTGGAGCACTGCGTCCAGTTGTGGGCTCCCCGGATCAAGAAAGATGAGGAACTCCTAGAGAG
>NW_009259422.1:531735-532155 GCF_000687185.1 Egretta garzetta | reverse complement strand
TCTTCTCGGTGGTGCCCAGCACCAGGCCAAGGGGCCATGGGCACAAACTGAAGCAGAAGAGGTTCCAGTTGAACGGGAGGAAGAACTTCTTGACTTGGAGGGTGCCCGAGCCCTGGCCCAGGCTGCCCAGGGGGGCTGTGGAGTCTCCTTCTCCGGAGATATTCGACCCCCACCTGGATGAAGTCCTGTGTAACATGCTCTGGGTGAGCCTGCTTGAGCAGGGGGGTGGGACCAGGTGAGCTCCCGAGGTCCCTTCCAACCCCTGCCAGTCTGGGATTCTGTGAAGGGATGCAAAGCTGCACATGGAGGCCACCAGTATCGTGCTACAAAATCTGCACTGGCAAGGAAGGGGCTGAAGAACTCCAAAGCCTGACGGAATCATGCACATCACTAAAGGCTGAGCACATGGGTATCGGAAGA
>NW_009259422.1:528845-531687 GCF_000687185.1 Egretta garzetta | reverse complement strand
TCCTGCAGCCTACCTGCGCGGCTGCTTTGTGGCCGGTAAAAAGTGACCAGACCTACCTCCAGAAGACACTCAAGATGCACCTACAGTTCCGTCAGCTGAACAGTAAACGCGCTATGGAAGAGGCTTGAGCTAAGGCTCGGTTAATGGGTTTGGCGGCGAAGGTTCAGCTGATCCTCCACCCATGTAACAGGGCTTTGTGCATTTCTGTAGCGTTTATTCTGGGAGGTCTGGTGTGCAAGAGATCAGCTGCTATCTCTGCTTTCTTTGCTCTTGAAACAATGGAAGAACTGGTGTCAAGTTGTAATTAATGACTTATAGGGACAAAACTTAATACTTGGAAAATCCTATACCATAAATCAGCTTTTCCAGGCTACTTTTCAAAATCACTACTACGTCTCCCTGCCAAGTAAAACATTACCACCACCAGGGTGGGAACTATCTTCTAGAGTCCATTCTGGGAGCAGAGATTTGGAAGGAAAATAGTTTCCAACTCCCTTTGATTTTTTTTTTTTTTTTAAAAAAAGAGTTTCCACAATTTTCAGACACCCACAGAGCTTGTCAGCACGTGCACGTGGACGCTTCTTTAGGGAACCCAGCCGCATTCCGGTTTCTACCTGGCTTAGCTGTTTGCTTCTTTCTTTCCTTTCATTTGCTAGGCACTCTCCCCCCCGCACAGATTAGGTTTTACCCCGTGAACACAAGATGGCCTCAAATCATCAGCGCATCTGCTTGCATGAAACAGACTGCAGGAAGTGCTGCTTCTAAAGCCCTCCCGAGGAGCCGCTCTCGCAGGAGCGCCGGTACCTGCCACCGGCTCCTTCCGCTGCAGGGACCGAGAGGCGCCTCTTCCCCAGCCGTAGGAGATGCGTCTGGCTGGCACAGCCGAGCCGTTTGCCCCGCGCTGTCAGCACGTTCCCCTCGGTGACCGTGCACGGCGCGGTCCCGGGAAGCACGAGCCGTCAGGCTTTCCGGTGGCCCCGGAACGCCGCACAGCGCAAGGCAGCGCAGAGTCACTTAACACACAGCAAACACCACGAGCTGCTCGTACTTCATCAGCGACGTGCCTCTTACTCATCTTCTGCTCCCCGAAGAGCAGGTTACCAGCCTCGTGCCGAGGAGGACACGGCTCACACTTACTAAGCCGCCAGAGGAAGCTTCACAAACTCCTTCACTCCGTTCTGTTCCTTCCCTGTTCCCTCCTCACAAAGGCAGGACGAGAGCAACCTAAGGAATTACCAACCATTCCACTACAAATCAAACGTTCTGCTCTAACCCAACACCTACGGATGGTACATCAGAGAACAGTAACACGAGGAACACGACCGTTTCCTCTCTCCAAGATGGTATCAAGCTAGACGAGTATTCCCCAACTCCCAATATTAAAATTGCTCACCAACTGAAAAGTTTTGTAGCCCGAAGCACTTTTTTTTAAAAAAATCAAGTTACAAACCCTTGTAAAAGCCGACAAGCTCTCCAAGGAAGTCTATTAAGAAAAGGGGCAACAGAGTGCTTTCCAAAAATACTATGCATTAGGCTCTAGTAGAATTAAATGGTAAGTGTGAGCTCTTCCAATCCAAAAGCCCCTGAAATGAGATGACCAGGGTGGTGTTAAATCCTCTTGTTTCAATCGGTTGCTCCATAATCCCACAAAGCTAAAAAAAAAAAAAATCCAGTCTAGTGAGTGCATCGCGGAGGCCAAGGCTCAATCTCCTGTCCGAGAGGATCAGGGACATGCAGGCCTGCGTTCGGTCAGGCTGCTGCCCGAGCTCTCTGGAAGGGCAGTTGTTAGCAAAACCCCCCCACTGCCCAGCAAAATGCCGGAACGGTCTGTGAGGGCTGACTTGCTAACTTCACCTTGTCTCCTGCAGCGGATAAATACTCAAAAGCACCGGGGCTCATCCTCTTGCTCTGTCAGACAGGGCGGTGAAATGATTCCAAGAGCGGTGTTTCCCCTTCACCGCTCTACCGTAAACATCGTCATCCTTACTTTCCATTCTTTCTCTCTCACCTAGTCTGACCCGCCTCAAAGTCATCCTCAGCTGGCAGCAGGACTCAAAACAAGGTTGATTTTTTTAGTATTAGTCTCACCCGTTACCCTGTGTATTGGAACACTGCAGTATCTATAGCCCCGTATCTGCCTACGAAGCCAGACCAGCTTTTTTTCCGTCCCCCTCCTTCTTTTATTTTGCACTATTTGAAGGGAGATATAAATCTCCTGGCTACAATCTGGCAGTTTCAGCTCTGGGCAGCAGGCCACGCAGAAATCCAAAGCTTCCTTTAGCTGCACTGGGCTTCCTTCTTTCTGAATACCTGGAAGCAGCCAATGCCTACATTTATTAACTTCTGAAAGCCGCTGCCTTCCTCCCACACTGCTAGTCTTAGCTCACCTGCTATTTTGATGTTGAGGTTAGCATCCAGGAGTAGATTTTCTGCCTTCAGATCTCTGTGGACTATATTACGACAGTGACAAAAGTTGACAGCAGCCACTATTTGCTTGAACTTTCTCCGGGCTTCCTTCTCGGCCATACGTCCGTGGGCCACCAAGTGATCTGTAAGGGACGAAGCGAAGAACAAAGGGGTTATTCACACGGGGAGCGCAACCCGGACCGAGGCTGCTCGCAGGCTTGCGGCAAGCGACGCAGAGGGTGGAGATGGGGAACGATGCGGGCACCAGGGTGTTCTCCAGGTTCCAGGAGCCCCTGGGGTCCCCGCTGAAGCTACACGGGAAGGGACTCTGGCACACCACTGCCAGGCCAGCCCTCACCTGGGCTGCCTCCAGGTAAAAGGCTTTAGAATGATAAACCAGAGGACAACCGACAGTGGTGGCTGGGACATCAGAAGG
>NW_009259422.1:527353-528569 GCF_000687185.1 Egretta garzetta | reverse complement strand
CCTGTTTGTAAAATTCAACAAAGCATTTCCTTAGAAAACCGGGGGTCGCCTCTACTACGGAAATCTGAATATTCTCAAATATTTTGTTGAGAACCTACACTCTCACTCAAAGGTGGCATTTGTTACCAGCGAGGCTTTTGTCAGAAGGAAACGCAGACACGGACAGGAAAAGTCTGCTCTCTGGAAGGGCAGTTGTTAGCAAAACCCCCCCACTGCCCAGCAAAATGCCGGAACGGTCTGTGAGGGCTGACTTGCTAACTTCACCTTGTCTCCTGCAGCGGATAAATACTCAAAAGCACCGGGGCTCATCCTCTTGCTCTGTCAGACAGGGCGGTGAAATGATTCCAAGAGCGGTGTTTCCCCTTCACCGCTCTACCGTAAACATCGTCATCCTTACTTTCCATTCTTTCTCTCTCACCTAGTCTGACCCGCCTCAAAGTCATCCTCAGCTGGCAGCAGGACTCAAAACAAGGTTGATTTTTTTAGTATTAGTCTCACCCGTTACCCTGTGTATTGGAACACTGCAGTATCTATAGCCCCGTATCTGCCTACGAAGCCAGACCAGCTTTTTTTCCGTCCCCCTCCTTCTTTTATTTTGCACTATTTGAAGGGAGATATAAATCTCCTGGCTACAATCTGGCAGTTTCAGCTCTGGGCAGCAGGCCACGCAGAAATCCAAAGCTTCCTTTAGCTGCACTGGGCTTCCTTCTTTCTGAATACCTGGAAGCAGCCAATGCCTACATTTATTAACTTCTGAAAGCCGCTGCCTTCCTCCCACACTGCTAGTCTTAGCTCACCTGCTATTTTGATGTTGAGGTTAGCATCCAGGAGTAGATTTTCTGCCTTCAGATCTCTGTGGACTATATTACGACAGTGACAAAAGTTGACAGCAGCCACTATTTGCTTGAACTTTCTCCGGGCTTCCTTCTCGGCCATACGTCCGTGGGCCACCAAGTGATCTGTAAGGGACGAAGCGAAGAACAAAGGGGTTATTCACACGGGGAGCGCAACCCGGACCGAGGCTGCTCGCAGGCTTGTTGGGCACCAGGGTGTTCTCCAGGTTCCAGGAGCCCCTGGGGTCCCCGCTGAAGCTACACGGGAAGGGACTCTGGCACACCACTGCCAGGCCAGCCCTCACCTGGGCTGCCTCCAGGTAAAAGGCTTTAGAATGATAAACCAGAGGACAACCGACAGTGGTGGCTGGGACATCAGAAGG
>NW_009259422.1:523480-527340 GCF_000687185.1 Egretta garzetta | reverse complement strand
TAAAGGTTTTAAAATCTTTTTTCTACATCAAAATAAAAATACAACTTCTTCAACGTTCTCCTCCAGCCAAAGTCATCGCAGGCGCTTTGAAACGTGCGCAGGGGTTCCTGACGCTCATCGCCAGTCTCTGGGTACTTGCTGCTGCTTTGGTGCAAAAGCAGGCTTGCAATATTCAATAAAGCATTTCATTAGAAAACCGGGACTCGCCTCTACTACGGAAATCTGAGTAGTCTCAAATATTTTGTTGAGAACCTACACTCTCACTCAAAGGTGGCATTTGTTACCAGCGAGGCTTTTGTCAGAAGGAAACGCAGACACGGACAGGAAAAGTCTCTCTGAGAGGTCACAGAGGCAGGCACACAGCAGCAGCCCAGCTTCAATCAACCCACTCGAAACCTGCAAGGACCGGCCTTAGGGAAGCCACTCATCCTACGACGCTATAAGGGGATGGACAGGCAGGAGACAGGCAGCAGAAACGGCAGAGGAAGGGGGAGAAAAAGCACCCCCCTCCCCTGAAGCCTCAGCAGAACAGGCGACAAACTCTGCCAGGAAAGGTGTAAAAGTCAAAGTCAGCGGCAGCTGAATTATGAAATACAGTTGTCACCCTTTCCTACTATCTCTCCACCCTACAAGCAAATCTAGCTGAAACTGGAGTAGCATGATGCTAAGAGATACGGGTAGGAATAGCAGTTTGCAACACTATGGACTTGAGGACAGTCCTACACAAAAAACCTCCCAAAACCAGGAGAAACCTGAGAAGCGTCCCGGAGAGCCCCCAGTAACCACAGACCCTGGCCCACACGTGGAACCAGGAGGGTTCCCGAGCTTCCCCAACTCGCAGGAAAGGCTTTGGAGAGGTTTCAGCAAGCCCTCTCCCCTCCAGCGCGGGCTAGCAGAGGCACTGGCAAGCCAGACCCCGGGGGCTTATTATTATCTCCTTGCCCATTTCGAGAGGCGACCGCTTCTCGGCTGGGCCATCGAGCCGACCGCCAAGGACTTCTGGTCAAGAATAGGCTGAAGTGGTTCATTTCACTCCATAAACTCCATTGAAGTGGAGGGCTCGACAGAGATCCCTGCTCTTGAAAACAATAGAAATACATCACTTCTGAAGGTTTCTCATCAGGTGGTTGTATTTTTCCCAGTCACCCATTAATTAAAATACCTGCGACATAATCGACTTGCAGTAAATACTAATTACCAAGATCCATCACAGCAGTTGTGCTGGCTTCTGACTGCACGGCAACCTGCTTCTCTACATTTGACTACTCGTGTTGTGCAACAGCGCGAAGTTGTTTTTCAGAGAACTTGTCAATTCGGTTTTATTCATCGGATAAGCTTATTCCATGAGCAAATGGGAACCAGGGCTGGGGAAGGAAATGCATCCCCAACACCAATACGACCCTCACGTCACTTGCTAGGAAAAGCAAAATTTATGATCTCCAAGAGCCCCATCGTATTGTATTGAGTCATTTGCATGGGTATACGGTTTTTTACTCTGAAGAGCTGGGACAAGCAGAGTTAAGCAAGGGCCTGCTCCAATTTAAGCATCGCTGCTGATCCACAGACAGGGGCTCAGCTCCTTGACGAGGCAAGGTCATTCACATCTTTTACTCCACCTGAGTTTGGGAGCACGGCCCGCCGATACAGCAAGCGCTCGCAAAGCAAATCTCCACAGTTTTGAAAATATTTGAGAGCTTCTCCTGCAGGCAAGAAATCAAAGCCAGCTACCGCAGCAGGCCTATTTCTACAAGCCTCTCCTAAGCATATTTTTGCCCAAACCAGGGTCGCCCCGCACAGACAGTGACACGTGCCGTGGGGTCCCGTGCCCTCCGCAGAGCCTTGCTCTCAGGGGCTGCCCTGCCAGACGTCCGCTCACGCAGAAAACTCTGCTGCCCCTTTTCTCAGTCAGCCCTGCTTAGGCTGTGGAGAAAAAAAAAAAAAAAAAAAAAGCTTTTTGGGGCTAGGCGGGAAATTTCACTTTTCATGAAGCAATGTGAGCGGAGGCCGGTCCCCAAGCTCTGCACGTAGGCACAGCACTTGGAGACTGCTGACATTTCTGCCCAAGCTCCAGAGGAAGGACAGAAACAATGAAGCTACAGAATACTTCACATACCACCAAGGGCAACTGTATGCCAAAATTAACCATTGCAAGCTTAGTCTGCATAAACCTCCCATGCGACAGAGGTTACAGGGATGACCTGAATGTTCAGCTGGGAGCCAGCACGCTGGTCTCGAGAGCACCGAGTTCGGCGGCGCAGACTCGCCGCCGGGGCGCGCGCACGTCAGCGCGCTCGAGAGGCGTACGGCGTTGCTCCTCTGAGCGCCTTGCAGAGAGGCAGGAACGCGTGATTTCATTTCACAGCCCTTAAAAACACCCGTTGCTGTTCTCGGTACTTAGATGAAGCACCTGATGCTGCTCTCTGGATTAAAAAAAACCCAACAAAACACCACGGTAAAATCCTACACCGAAGAAAAAGCATCTTCTGGCCAAGAGACGGGACCGATACACAAGTTTCCACTTTTCGCCTCTCGACGGACTCCTTGCGCTTTTAAGTTGCTTTCTGTCTGGGAAGCAAACGCTGCTTAAGCGTCACATCTCCTCCGTGTGGTGGGTTAAGTTAAATCTCCAGCGTATTTGGCGACCTTGTGATCTCAGAAGCAGCCTGACCTTCTAGAGACCGGCAGCACGTTGTCTAATCTGTCCAGTTCACGCTCAGAAGGCTTAGGGCGAGCAGGAGGGCACGGAGAGAAGGGGCAGAGACAGCAGGCGTGCTAACCACATCAACCAGCCAACCGCTTTCTCAAATTTTCTGAGAATTTTTGTTAATCAACCGAGTACCTGTGTTCCTGTCAATGAGGACTAGAGATTATTTGCAGCACTCATAGCGAACAGCTAAAATCAAACCAGACCATACTCTGACCTCAGAAAAAAGGACAGGCGAGGGGCCTGGACCAAAGAGTGCCCTATGTTTAAAAGGAGACATTCATTTGTTCGTAACGTCAAACCAGCAACCCAACCACACGCAAAACCTGCCTCGGGACAAAAATAACAATTTACATTTTGCTGCTTAAGCCCACAGCAAAAGCAAGCCTTCTCCCCAATCCCCGAGCACCGCTGTGCAAACAAGGCGAATTATCAAAACGTTTCCAGTAACGGATGAATCAAAGACACTTACGGCACAGCCTGGCCACTGAGGCAGCTACCAGCCCTTTTACTGGAAATCCAGACAAACAGGTTGTAAAGCTCTCCTAGAAGCTCGCCCAGGAAAGCCTGCAGAGCTCAGACCAGCAAGGCTGAGAAAGGCAAGCATCCAACACCGGCTGACCTAAGCCACGGCCATTAGGGAAACTACCATTCTTTCAGCTAAAAATTCCATCCTAGACTACCGCCTATGTAATATTTACAGCTGTACGGTACAGCTTTACCCCATGCACCAGTCCAGGCTGGGGGCTGACCTGCTGGGAAGCAGCTCTGCCCAGAGGGACCTGGGAGTCCTGGTAGACGACAAGCTGGCCATGAGCCAGCAGGGTGCCCTTGTTGCCAAGAAGGCCAATGGCATCGTGGGGTGTATTAAGAGGAGTGTGGCCAGCAGGGCGAGGGAGGTTCTCCTCCCTCTCTGCTCTGCCCTGCTGAGACCCCACCTGGAGCACTGGGTCCAGTTCTGGGCTCCCCAGTTCAAGAAAGATGAGGAACTGCTAGAGAGAGTCCAGAGGAGAGCAACAAGGATGATGGGGGGACTGGAGCATCTCCCCTACGAGGAAAGGCTGAGGGAGCTGGGCTTGTTCAGCCTGGAGAAGAGAAGGCTGAGAGGGGCTCTCATCACCACCTACAAATATCTCAAGGGTGGGGGTCACGAGGA
>NW_009259422.1:517206-523252 GCF_000687185.1 Egretta garzetta | reverse complement strand
CTAGATGATCTCCCGAGGTCCCTTCCAACCCTTGCGATTCTGTAATTCTGTGAAACCTTCAGAAGGCTTTTAAAAGCATCAAGGGAAACGACTTAGATTTACCTCTACCAAAGCCTTGCAGTTCAGGGGAGCGTGACGCTGTATTTCAGATGACAGGAGGCACTCAGCCTTGCACCGAGCGTTTAGCATCCAGCAAACCCGGGCTGTCAGCCTCCCCGGTTCCGAGGCTCAGCACTGCACTTCTGCGTTACAACCGAGGTCACGCAGATGCCGAGACAGTCAAGAAAAAGAGCGAGAAGGCTCAGCACAGGCACGCTTAACGCAGAGCCAGCGGTTCCTCACCAACCTGCCGTAAAAGGGATGGGTGCTGCATCGAAGCAACGTCGAAACGCGCAAGTTTTCCCCTTAGGAATTAGGTAAGGCCCAGCTTCCATCCGCTGCACGACGCCACGCAAGGGCCGGAGCGGGTGCGAAGCCAGCCCGTGCCGAGAGACCTTCTCTCAACAGCATGAGGACGTGAGATTCTTCAGTGCTGGAGATGCTAACGACCGCAAGGAAGCCTTTCCAAAATGGGTTGCCGTTTCCTCCCCGTAAATTGCTTCCGCAGCGAGAACAAAGTCTTAATGGCTCCTCAGGAAACTCTGATTACAAAAAGCTGAGACTTCAGTTTCCCCCGCTCTGCTCTAACGCCGAGGGCGCGCAGGGCCTCGTGCAGCGCCCAAAACCGCTCGGAACAGGCTAGCAGGGGCATGGCCTCCTGGCTTCGGTCTGGAAAAGCGTCAGGGCTGCTCCCAGCTACCGAGGAGGATAAAACGCTGGGCAGCGTAATGGAAATTTGCCATGCTAATGAGCTGAATTTACTACGGCATAAAATATTTCAGAGAGCAATTAGATTTTCACGTCGACTCATGTAGAGCGCTATTTCTGTAACCCAGAGAATTCATTCCAAGTTTGTACACGAGCTCGCACATAGTTCTGGATTTAAAAAAAGATGAGCCCATCTCTGCCAAATTCAACAGAAGAGGGAGAAAAAGCAAAAAGGGATTTATGCTTTTCTGCAGTGATCCACACACAGGCGAACTCCAGTGCACGTTCAAGAGCTTTTGCTGCAATTACGGCTTGCAAATGACAAGGCAAGCCGAATTTCACAAGCCCTCGGAACTGCTGGGTGCCTGGCACCGTGACTCACGTTTGAGGAAACAACTGCAAGACTCAGCTGGAGGAAGTCGGGGTTTTCACCCGGTGATCCAGACTCCCCAAACATTCCACGCTGCTTCCTTCAGCTGTCACCTTCTCAGAGAAGGAATCCAAAAGCCACGGACAATGCCGAGAAGGCGGCATGACAGCCATCTACAGAGGTACTGAGGAATGGGTCGTGGACTACAATCACTGCAAACCAGCATTTTGCAGCTCAGGTTGTCTCATTTTCCTCAAGCTTTTCTTGCTTCCCTAAGAGCTTCATCTTTTCTTGCAACTCGGCCTCAGTTCCAGCAGAGTGAGAGGCTCCGACGCCGACAGCGAATCTACGGCGATGACTGAACAGGACAAAAAGGAGCGTATTTCCCTTTAGCTGACAGGCCGCGCGTGACTGTCCTCCCAAGGACCTTGCCTGGAAGCAGATTTACGACGGCTCACTTCAAGCACCAAGGACTTTCCCCCTCCTCCGAGACTCAGGTTGGCTTAGCTAGTAAGGACCAAAGCTGCAAAATTCTGACTGTCCCTTGGCACAAAATGCCAGCGTGTAAGGAAATCTCTATTTCTGCGAGTTTCTTAGTGGTCATGGCAATAAACCAGCCAAATTAATCAATCACTCAACAGCTCTTGCAATTGCGCTGCACAGATAGTTTTTTTTCCTTTAAAGAATAGCTTCTGTGGTCAAAAAAGCTCAGCCAAAACATTGTTAGCAGCCAACGGAGTTTAAAATGGATGTAACTAATACATGCTAAGATAGCATCAGGTATCAAAAGACAAGAAAATACACAGCTCTGAGGACAAAATACTACAGAACCGTGGGACAGCCTCTTGCTTTGAAAGCTTCTAACAGACACCAACGTTTCTGCTACAGTTCACAAGCTTCACATGGCTTGCTGGGAAGCAAAGTATTCAGCAACACTTTAAAATCCGACTGGATGCCTATTTCCAACACCTTTAATCCCAAAGCGGGCATAGAAGAGGAGCAGCACCACCTGCCAATGAGACCCAAAGAAGAAAACAGAGGTTACGGACGTTATTTTTCCGCCAAGTTGGTGTCATTTGTGTCTTTACCCCTCCTGTCAGCGGAAAGCCGTCAGGCTGAAGGGCACCTCTCAACTGAAACGAGAGCGCGGCAGCTCTTTGCAGGTTACTGCAGTTGACCAAGTGCATTATCTGATTAAAGAACACAATAAATGTACTTACCAAATATTTCCCCTCCGCTAGCGTACTCTGTCACTAGATAAATCATCCGCTCCGTCTCCATAACCTGGAAGCAAGGACAGAAAAGTGACAGGTAAGGAGACCGCCGTGCGCAGAAAGAAACAGAACTCGTTGAAAGTTTTTATTCCTTCTGTAAGACACGCAACGGCTTTCAACAGATCAAACAATATTACTTTGCCATGCTTTACAGAGCGATGCGAAGGAATGGACAGGAGCGGGGAAAGAATCAAACCAGTTTTAAATACTACACGTGTAACTAAACACAGCACTTCACCTGCAGCTTCCTCCTACTTCCCCTCCCTTCAGCTTTTGCTCCCCGGTTTTATCTTGTTCCAGCAGCCTGGGAAACTTCCCAGGGCTGCCGCAACCACCTAATTCACCTTTCGAATTCCCCAGTCCATCGCAGGCACTGAAATAACCAACGCGATTTTGCCAAAGGGGGGGAACATTTACTGAATCGATAAGGGACCTGTCAATGACTCAAGACCTGAGAAATAAGCCAGGCTCTGCTTCAGGGGGTCCGCACGTTTCAGCCAGTAACACCCCGTTTTTAACACACTTCTCAGAGAGCATTAGGATCGTGGGGCCGCAGCAGTCCAACAGGCCAAGGCCAGCAATCGATTAGATGGGGCTTCGCTAAAGGACCGGGCGCCACGCAGACAGAGGCAGCGAGGGGCTGACGGAGACAGCAACGCCTTGGCAAGTCCCTATGGGGATGCAGAAGAGCAGAAAGGCGTAGGGCAAGGCGCTATAGGCAGGCCTCAGCTATATGTGTAGTGTTTAATAGGCAGCGGGTGACGTACAGTCACGCCGAGCGCAGAAAAAGCAGCACAGAACACCTTCCTGCCCCCAGATTCGGTACGGGTGGCTCCGAGGGCTGTTCCATGACCGGATTGTGTTTTGTGACCGCCTTCAGGCAGGCACACGCTTGGGGTGTTTTGCAAAACTCGACGCTATTTATTTAACAGGCTTCACAGCTTTGCCAATGGAAAAACACAGCGTGTTTCACCTCCTGGACCGCGGCGCTGAACCTCCGGTGCCGGGCACCGCAGGTCAACCTCGATACACCTGGGGGTTTAGAGAAGGCCTGGAAACATTTTGCTTTTGGCTTGGCTTTTCTGTTTCAGAGACAAGTGAAAGCTCACCTTTTGGCAGGAAGCAGACTGGTATCCCAACAGAGAAGCTGGGTACTTGGAGCCCAGGACCGCTTGGTCTTACCAAGAATTAGGACTCGAACACACGGACTTTGTATTTTAAAAAACACACGCCTGATCCAGGCAACGGCAGCCGCTTCCACAGCTGGATTGCTGTTCTTCTGAGCGGTAAACCGGGAGCGTAGCAAAGACGAACCCCAGCTCCGCGTAAGTGTCACGGGGCACAACAGGCAGCTCCCACTTCGCGGTGACACTACACGTCCAGAAAAGCCTTAGGTAGACATTTTTAAGCACATTTCTGTTTCCAGATGGAATCTCTTCTGTTATAGATGACTACCATTACAGACCATTTCTCCTTTCTCACCTACACCTTTTAAGTTTTATAAGCTGAAGGAAATGTGATTTTTAAGCTCAGATTCCCAATGGAAAGGGGTGAAAGGCTCCGAATTCCCAACTCCAGGTTTTAGTAGTTTTTATCTAACAAAAAATGCCACTAAGAGCCCCCAGCGAGAGCGGCCAGCTGAAACATGCTCCACAGTGGGCACGCTTTGCTCACCTTAGCAAAGCTGAGCCACGGGTGTCACCTGTTCAGTACCACATCAAAAACTTTGCATGGAATAAAACAGGTTGAAAAAGGGGGTTGGGAGCTCAAAAAAAGAAAACCAAACACCTTTAAGGAGTCAGTTTGCAAAGCAGCATTCCCTAAGTACCTTAAAAATGCTGCAGTTCTGCTGTAAGCATCTCACCCTTGGCAGCTTGGCCAAAATAGCTAAACATTAACCTCTGTCACTTCTACCCAGCCTTAACTCTTTGAAGTCCAAATAAATTCTCCCATCTATCAGGCACAGATGAGAGGCAGACTGGGCTTGAACAGCCAAGAGCTGGTTCTAGGGAAGGGCAACTTCTGTTGAGGGTTACCACGACTTCTCCCTTAAAATGCTCACACAAACATTACATCACAGAAGGAAATAACCCCAGCACGTTTCCCCCAGGATTTCAGCTTTTTAACATTCCGATGCCTGCCATCCAAGCCAAGCAGCCACAAACAGGAGATCAACCACCTTACACCCAAACACTTTCCCGGGATGAAGGGCCCTGGACAGCCCTTCCTCTGCTTTGCATGCCAGCCCGAGGCAGCGCTAACTTTCCATCCACAGCTTGGATGGAAGTCCCCTCTGTTCCCAAAGCAGCCTGTGACCGTGAGCCCTCTGGCAAGCATCCTGCCGCAGCAAAGGGGCAGGTAGCTCTGCGTGAACCTGGCAGCCGGTGGGCAGCTCTGGCAGGATCCTGGGAAGGAGCCTCTGTCCCACAGCTTCCCAGAACTGGGACTGCAAGCAACAGAGGAGAGTTTGTGCAGAGCTTTTTAGCGCTCCTTGGCTGTAAGTCGCTGCTGCCAGCCCTTGCGTCAGAAAGGCCCGGGGAGGGAGTCTCTCATCTGTCCAACAGCTTCCGAGACAGCATTTAACATTTCACCAAGGTGGTGGCCTCCGTTATTCCTCTGCTCCCATCACTCTGCTTGCCTCCAGCCTGTTGCAGCTTCCTTGCTGTTCTATCTGATCGTGCAGTCGGAAGGACACCACCAAATACAGGAGTAAAAGGCAACACACATGGATTCTCTCTCTGCTGGTTTTCTTTGCAGACTGAAAGTGCCAAATGAGCTGGAGAAAAAGCCTGCAAACAGTATTCAAAAGCAGCTCTGCCGCCGCTATCGATCATCTTCCAGGAAAGCAGGGAGCAGATCAGCAAGCCCTCAGGGCCGCAGGCCACCGGGCAGGGGGAGGAGAGCAGGGGAGCAGCAGGCTTTCAGTCCTGCTAGCGGGCGAGACTTACTCTCTCCCTTAAATTGAGAAGGGGAGCCCGCATCCGGTTTCAACTGGGAAACTGAAAAGCACACAACAGCCATAAACAAATGGCAAGAGGCCAGCCCGCAGCGGAAGCGTGATCTCCCAGAAAAGAGAAGGATTAGCCACACTTTCCCCCCCTCCGCCCCTCTAATCAAAGTACTCCGAGACCTTGAAAACATGAAGGGCTTTCCCAGTATTCCACCTAGGAGAGATGAAGGGATAACCCTAGAGAAAGCGCTTCTGTACAGGGCAAAGCTATAGTGCAGAGGGACGGAAGGCCCACTGCGGAGTGCTCCTACCTGGTATAGCCTGATGATGTGTGGGTGGCAAAGCATCTTCATGATCTGAACTTCTCGAAATATCTTCTTCAGGTTCTCTTCATCCAGCTGTGTCTTATCAATTATCTTTATGGCGACCTGGCAGAAGGAGAAGCAAAAGAGGGATTACTGACCCAATCACACATTAGGAAAAGGATTTTTTGAAACCAAATACTGCACGTAAGACCCTGCTGGGCTGTACAACACCAGAAGACATCATTCCTGCCTCAGAGAGCCCGGGACCTCTGAGCAGCCTCCCAGAACGCAGCCAGCTTGCCCTAAGCTGGGCGGGAAGAAGCTTTGGGTCCTAACTCTC
>NW_009259422.1:503366-517173 GCF_000687185.1 Egretta garzetta | reverse complement strand
AGCCAGGCTGCAGAAGGCGGTGGGATTTTTAGGCTGTTGCCCACTAACACAGCGCATCACGTTCACAGAGGCACCCAATATCATGCCAAAAAGCAAGTTATAGCCGAACTCGTGGATGTATTTCAAGCGAGCCCAAACATTTGCTCTGTTGGCTCAAAGGAACCGGTGGCCTAGATCTCACCACCCGGCTTCGCTCCTCACCCTCGCCACTGTCGCGTTAACTCACCGCTGGGGAAGGTGCCCAAGCACCGGCCCGAGAGCTGCCGTGCTTCAGCACAACAGCAGCAAGAGAGCTGGAGAAGTTGCCAGCTAGCCGCACAGAGGGCAACAGCTTCCAGGGACCGAAATCCGGGCGCGAGGGAATGGGCTCTGTTGTGTTACCCACACAACGTCTCACCGTAACAGGGCTGATAAATACGAGCAGGGATGGAAATGGAGGGGGTCAGGCTTCTAACAATCGAGGTATTTATTTATCTGTTTTAAACCAGAAGTGCTCTATATCGCTACACTAACGTAGCTTAAACAAGTCTAAGTGCTTCCAGGCAGCTGCTCTCCAGCCTCGGAGACTTCCTCGCTTCTCTTCCCTCCGCCTTCCCCCAGCATCCTTCCCCGGTGCTGGTGGCTCCCAGCTTTTGGGCACGGACAGCGAAGCCACCGGACTCCAAACAGGGAGACACCTCGGTGCTAGCAAGCGCCTCCCTCAAGCCCACTGTATGAAAGTAATTTCTTTCATCCAACACGCACAGATAAGAAGGAAAGGAATCTTATCCAGCCCAATTTAGCAGGGGAGAAAAGGCGATTCTCTCAGTCGCTGGAGCAAAGAGCTGAGAGAAAAGCCGGCTCTTACTGGCGGAGGAACGTTTGCACCGCTGCTTCGCAATCACATTTCGGCCGCGGGTTAGCAGGTACCTTCCTCCCCACCAAGAAACACCAGTGCGAGCGAGCGGCTGTAGCACGCCAGCCTAGCTCAAGTTTTGTGGGCTGCATTAACATCCACCAGCAAGTTTTCTTGCTTGGAGATGGCACCCTCCCTGGGAAAGGAACCGCTTCTACACATCTTCTCCTGGTCGCTTTGCTAAAGCAGAATTTACAAAACTTCTGCCAAGGAAGACTGCAGAATCATGCAAAGACACGGGGAAGGGCATGCAAAGCAGCGCTGCGGTAAAAAACGCTGATGATGCACAACCACAGAGATTTGACACAGGAGCCCAAAGCCCAATTACATAAATGCTTAGCTTATAACAGACTCCAGCATTCGCTGGGGACGAGGACAAGTGCTCCGCGCACAGAGGCGGGCCACGTCCGTGGACAAAAAACCCGCAGCGGCACACGATCCGAAACACATGTACTTCCCTCCTAGCGCCAAACCCCAAGTGCCATGCTAAATGGTGGTCTGTTTGGAGAAAAAGGAGAAGAAAAAAAAGGATCCTTAGGATCTTTAAGGGAACAATCTGAAGCACATGAAAATTAAGCTTCATATTTTATGATAAAAATCCTTGCCAGGGGAATAACTGCCCCGCATGTAAGCAGAACACAGCAGAATCCCCAAAAGGCACCGAGCACAATAAGCTGTTTCTTTCATTTGAAACCCTTAATTCAGAGCACAGGAACGATTCCAGACTTCTAAGTCACTGAGCATGCTTCCTACAGCAAGAACAGAAGCTGAAAGGCAGCCAGGTCTGGCACTCGGCACCAGAAGCTGCTGGCAGGGACGGGGTTAGAGCCGAGACACGAGGTGAAACGGCAGAAGCAGACCCCGCTCCGTGAGGCTGCCAAGCACTAACCGGCGGTGATCAACAGGGTGACGAGCCGCTGCTGTCCTGGTCTAGGCTGGCAGCCTCCCGGGCTGCAGCTCATCCTCTGCGGAGGAGCAGACAGGCGAGAAGCACATGCTTCATGAGCTACGGTTCTGGCAGATCTGCACCGTGCAGTTTCAAGGACAACGCTCAGGAGCGGACCGGGAAAGTCAAGAGAGCCAGAGCGCTCACTACACACTTTTCACCAAGGATTTTCCCTGCAAGGACGAGCTTTCGTAAAGCTTAAACCAATAGACATAAAAAACCTAGGAGAAGCTTCCTCAAAGAGCGAAGCCAAGATGTCTACCAAGAGACGTGAGTCATTTTCAGGCACAGATACGTAAATGAGAATCCACAGATCTGGAGTATTCCTGAGCTCCTTCCTCATTTCCCAGCTCTGTATTTGCTCTAAGGATACCTCATTTCCCAGCTTGATTGTACGGCTTGAGTTGACACTCTTGGCCAAGTCCAAGGTGAGTGGAGCATCTGACGGCCTATAGCTTGGTCAGTAGGGCCAGGCGAAGCAGAAGAACTGAATCACTCCGGTTTCCTCTCTGATCACACAGGGCAGGGAGAAGCGGGTGGCCATCTCACCCGCCCCACGCTTGCCACGCTGTGTGCTTTACGCCCGGTGCCCTGAAGCTCCACGCCCACAAGGCACACAGTGCCTGAACAGCACAGGAACGCCAACGCCAGCCAGAAGATGTCTTCTTGGGAAGGATCCTACTGTGAGTTCGGCCAGATGGGTGGCCCTTGAGCAAACCTAAACCCATCCTCAAAAGCTATGAGGAGAGACCTGGCATTTCTGAAGAGGTTTCTTCAATCTGTTTTCATGCCATTCAAACGCCTCCAGCAACTGATGTAATGTAAAAGGTAAAAGTCTCCTGAAAAAGCCTGGGGAAACCACCTCGTGCTCCGGTTTCAGGAAATTCAGAGCTTCCTCACAAACGTGCGAGGGTGGAAGTAGGAAATCCCCTCCGTGCCCGCCGCAGAAGGGAGAGTGCAGGGAATTCCAGGGGTGGGGGCTCGCGTTTCACCTGGGGCTTTGCGGAGGGGCTCCGTTCGGGTTCTTTCAGAGGATGGCTCCTTGGTTTCTTTCAGAGGATTGCTTTTTCTCCAGAGGGGAGGAGCGGTTTAAAGGCTTTCCAGAACAGACCGAGTTGCGTTCTCCATTCCTGCCTTTCCCAGCTGGCGAATACTCCCCCTTCCCTTGAAGGATGATTCAGGATTTCAAGAGAAGAAAAGGCTGGCTGAAGTCCTCTGGTCCCATCAGCCAGGCTGACTTCATCTAACACTCGGTCGCAGGGAAACAGCCACAATGGATTCAGCCCTGCTAAGTGCAGGCTTTCCTTCCTCTGGGCAAGTCCGCCCTGCCTAAGCCTCCCGGCCAGGAAAGAGCCCCTGCAACCGCACGCCCTCCTCCTCCCGGATCCTGCTCCGTCCCCCGAGCCGCTGGCGCAGGCGACGCACACGAGCTTGCAGCTTCTGGTTGCGGTTCTCCCTGCTCGCAGTAACTCGCTGCTGCCATCGCAAAACCATCTCGCCCCAGGAGAAAGCGCCAAGGAAGTACAGGCAAATAGGTTTCTCGCTCCACGCGAAGGGAGCACCGATGTTTACGGCACCACTAGATCTACACCTCCGTAATATTACTGATGCAAAAAGACCCATTTTCAGGCAGTCTCATGAAACGCCGAAAAAACCCCAAACCCTAAATCAATTGCGTTCCTTCACGCTTCCCAATACCATATAAAATACAGAGAGAGAGCGTGAGACTAAACCTCATTAAATAAAGCACAAATTCAGCTACAATTAGAAGTGGAAGAAAACCATGATCGAATTTCTGCAACAATGAAATACTATAAAAAAGGAGTCTGCAAAATTAACTATTCTTTTATCAGAAGTTAATGAAGCTTACAGGCAGCAGGATTTGTGCCAAGCCTGGAGCATACGTGCTGCTACCAATTAACAAAATGTTCCCTCCATTTCTAAACATCTAATGGGTTTTTTTTCCTTCTTGGATCCAAGCAGAACTCACGCTAGTGATTTGAGGAAGAATTTGTTATTTGGAAGAAATGTTAAGCTGCTAAAAACAACCGTTGGTAAAGAGAGAGCAAGGTGTTCACACCAATGCCTGCAAGGCACCACGGAACTCCTGCTCTTCAGAGCCAGGCGGCTTGTCCGGTTTACTTCCAGGTTTTTCTTCTCCTGGTGAGCTCAACGCCACTCTGTATTTTTTTTCTTTTATTCTAAAGCCGTGCCGGGTATGTGTGCATGCCAGGCAAAAGCCTTGCGAGAAGGAGCGGGAACTTAACTACCAATTAGCCTGAAAGCAAAAGGGGTAGTTGAGGAGCTAAAGGAGAGGTACTGAAACTCTGGAAGGCCAAAAGGGCACCAGCAGTTATGACCCATATCAACACGTCCCCTGCATCACACGGGAAGTCAAGAGGGCCAGAAACTACATTTCAGGCCACAGCAGCAAGCTGCGTTCACTGCAGCCCAAGAGGCTCACGGATGCGAGCTCCCAGGTGGCCCCAGCAAGCCCGGGCTGGCCCTGCGGCCCCAAGCACCAACCATTTTCTGCAGCCCAGCATAGGGAGCCTTTGCGTTTCTCAGCTATCAAAACCATAGGGTTCTCCTGAAGTTCTCAAAGCATAAAGAAAATTCAAAGTTCCTATTTTGCACTCAGAGATCAGGTTTTAAAATCCAGTAGCCCCCAGAGCTAGAAGGTCATGCCAAGGATGAGAGGCTCCTAAGCGAGGCACAAGTCTTGGTACCGGAGAGAATACCTGCTTGCAGGACTTAGCTGATAAACAGGATGGCCATATACATTCTAAGTGCAGCTGATACTCGTACAGATGTCCTTGAATCATCAGTCCTGCCCTGCCAACGAGCGGGGATGCCAACTGCTGGGTGCCCAGGGCATGGCGGCAGGGAGAGGGCAGCCACCGGGCTCTTCACTGCTCCAGCTTCTTGGAAAGCGCCTAGGAGAGGGAAAAAGGTAGGAGCAAGCAGTCTGCTTTCGGTGGGAAGAAGCCGTGAAACGGTGAACGTCTCCCTTTTCTTCTGTGCAGTGAACAAAGGAAAAAGCTGAAGACCTTCTCCTGGGCTAAGATCTATTACTTCGTGCCACGCTTAGATCCAATTATAATTAAACTATAATTAAAATTTCCTGCCTGGATATAATTCCATAAAGAAACCACCTTTTCCATTTCAGTGCAGTTGTTTCTATAGCGGCACAAGTTAAAATCAGGAAAATCCCCCACTTCTTTCGGCCTGCGCCCATGTGATCAGTCTAATCAGTAATAGTTGTAAAGTGTAATTATGGCAGCCAGCAATTGAGCTCCTCAATGTACCAAGAGCCAACAGATGGCACCGACAAATCGACTGCAACATGTTTATTTAGGAGAAACACATTTCCTAGAATTGTTCCAAGGAGCCCTCCTGCTCCAGACTCCTCCTGGAAGCCCTCAGTAGCCGTTCACGGGGCGCGCTGTGCTGCAGACGAACACGGCCCTGCAGCTTGGCTCCCGCGCTGTGCCGAGGGCGCGTGGCAGAGCACGGCTGGACGAAAAGCCGCCGCCGCTGCAGGTCTTTGGACTAACAAATGAGTAAGGCTGGAGAAGGCCGACCTAAACGCAAAGGTGGGCACCTGAATTCCTTCTCCATTTCCAAGCTACGGCAGCTGAGGAGCCCTCTCCTTTCCGTCCACTAGAGCTACAGTCTCGCCAGGCTGACACCACGAGCTGTCAGAGGGACGGACAGAGAAGAACAACTCTTCCCAGCTGCTCCTGCCTGCCAGAAACACTTGGGAAGCTCGGGAACATGGCCTCTTCGGATCAAGCAGCTGCTGGAGGGGTAAAAATCCCACACAGGACCTTCAGGAGAACTCCAGTGGCAGAGACCAGAACTAAGACAGACAGGGGGCAGAAAAAAAAAAAAAGAAAAAAAAAAAGAAAAATCAAAAGAGAAAAACCTGACATCAGCTGTGGATGCAAACTGCAATGCAAACTGCAAAGGACGGCAGTCCCAGCCCGGCGCCGACACCACAACACACCTCAGGAAACCTCTCGGGTACGATCACACTGAGATGGTAAATACAGCATCCTCCATGCCTTCCCTCTGCTGCAAGCGGGGGGGCGAGCGCGGGATTGCTGCAATGCACCTACCAAGGGCTGAATCATAGAATCGTCTAGGTTGGAAAAGACCTTGAAGATCATCAAGTCCAACCGTTAACCTAACCCTGCCATCCCACCTCTAAACCACGTCCCTGAAGCTCCACCGTTCACCCTCTCCAGCTGACCCGCACTGCGCGCTCCGGGGTCAGCACGAATCCCGCGCCGTAGACCAGGCTCCGCCGCTGCCTTGTTCCCCACACCGGAGCTGCCTGGCCAGAAGGGCTCTGCAGACCAGATAAGCAGGCAAGTACGTACAGACAACGATATGCACATCAGCTGCATGGGGAGGCACTTGGCTGGCATACGGACCCACGGCTGTGACAAAAACAAACCGTGAACTCTAGGCTACCGCAGGTCGCGTCCCTTTTCGGGAGCTCAGTGTGGCAGATGTCACTCTACAGCAACGCCGCGCTTCCGTATGGACAGTCGGATGGCAGAGGCACATGTTTTTCAGGCAAGCTGTCATCACAAGTCTGCTTGGGTGTTCAGGGTCACTAAAAGCGATGTCTCTAGATGCAAATAGGCAATTTGCACAATTTTTAGTCATAAGAAAACACTCGACAAAAAAGATGTGCTCTAGCTGACGTTCTAGATACCCAGACAATAGCTTGTTACTGAAGCGGCGAGACTTCTCTCGACAAGCTCACGGGCAAAACAGAGGCACCCCCTCCTCGGGATTAACTAACTAGCAGAATCCACCCAAGTCAAAACGAGGTAGCAGACAAAACTAGGCCATTCTGCAGCAAAAGCGGTGGCTTTTGGAGGTGGCACAAACACAAACATTGGCAGCAACTGAAAGCAGGAAACTGTGGACCAAGACGCGTACAGAAAAGTTGCATTTGCTCAGGAAGGAAGTTATCACCTTGTCCACATCCCTCTTCAGAATCAATGCTGCGACTTCTGTCTTGCAGAAAGCGAAGAAAATACTGGTGGTGTTCTGAGAAAAGTCAATACGTCCAAATCCTCTTGGCCTGCTGCAACGTTAATACCCTGCTTGTGTGAATGCTGTACTCTGCTGCGACCTTTCCTTGTCCCCAGGGGAGCAGAACTGGGATTTCAATGACAGAAGCACAAAACCCACATTCACATCTACAGCTCAGCCTACCAGCTAAGCCCAGTTAAGAAAATCTCATCCTCTCGGTGCACGTACAACGGGCTACAAATGCAGTTGGAACCGTCACAGCCAGAGGAAACTCATCCACACCACCCTCCAGGAGCCCAGCCTGTGTCCGTGCTGACGACCAAAGTTCCGATTCCTCATCTCCCAGTCTCATACTAACGCTCCGCCAGCAGCTGCAGCTTCTCTTCTAAAACCAACCCCAAACTAGCAAACGTACAAGAGGTGGATGCCTCCCACCCATAATAAAGATGATATGAAGTGTTTTTCCTGTTAAGGCAAGAATTTCATCCTGCTGCTAGGCTCTAGTAATGCAGCTTTGATTACAGGAAAAAAAAAAAGCTTAATTACAGTTAAAACTAAAGTTTTAAAGCGTGAGCTGCGGTGTCAAATGGTGACTTAATCCCAAATGCACATTCTGCCTTTTCCTGTTCCGAAAGGGGCAATGGAGGCCAGGTGTGCTCACGGCAAGTGAGAAATGACGTTCTGCAAGCAGCGAGCAAGCCTGATCGCAGTGCTAACACTGGCTTCCAGGAACTGGATTCTCCTCCGCTTGTCGCAGTTACCTTGCAACACAGGTCAGCAACGGTGCGGTTCGGTAGAGCTTCTCCTAATTATTTCATCACCTGGGGTAACAGCAAGGAAACAATAGAGAGATTCGAAGCCTCCGCTGGCTGCCGAACATGCTAACGTAAAGTAGACGACGGGCTCGCCGAACAGCATTAAGGGCATTAAGACTGCAGAGGAAGGCAAGGGAACCGTAACTGGAGACAACAATTAGATAAAGAAACCATTTCAGCGCATGAAGAACCTCCTGCGAATGGGAGGTGCTGCAAGCGCAAGTTGGTCGGCTCGCAGCAGGGACACGCCAGGAATCATCACCTCGGACGGCAAACACGAGCCTTGGGAAGAGGCAGTACAGGGGACAGGCTGCAGCGCTTCGAGCGGAACTGCCCGGCCAGCTCCTGCTGGTCTGCTGCACAGAGCATCTCTAGGTTGTGCGGTACCACCACGCAACACTACAGAGCCCGACGGCTGCTCCGTGAGTCACCCGGGCTGCGGGCTGACCGGCACTTCAGAGGGCCAAACCGTGACCAGGGAGGTCAGCCGTCCGCAGCTTAAGCACAGGAATCCCTTAAGCCACACCACATCTACCTCCAGTCTTTATCCGTCTTAAAGGCAAGATTTCCAGAATCTTTTCTAAGTCCTGATCAGACCCGGGCTCTCCCGGTCCCAGCCCCTGCTGCCTTTTCCTCCTCAGCTACAGCAAGCGACCAGGCTGGACTGAGCCGAAGGCAGAGCAAGTCCTGGCAGAGCAGGCGGTAGCCAGCCACCCCTCACCAGCTCTAACAGCAGCATGGTGTAGCCACACCATTCCCGTCTCTTCCAAATTCCACCGCCCTTGCATCGTACCGTGTTTACATTACAGCCGACCTCTCCATCTTTTCATTTAGCGCTCTCTTAGAAGAGGCGAAAAACCCTCCAGCTCCACGGCTTCAGCTGACTTTTGTGCCAGTAATTTGTTTTTCATTCAGAAGCCTTATAAAATTACTATAATGTTTAACAGATGCGAGTCTAAGAACTTCACAGGAGTCAGAACCATGAATTAGAGGTGGTATGGAAAATTATTTATTTATCCTAGTCGAGGGAAAAAACCCAAACCACACCCACAAATGCCAGCCTACAGGGATGGCCTGTACAACTACACTTAAATACGTCCACATGTCCATCCACAGACAGCAGGCACAAAGAAACCAATGCCTGGTTGTGCAAGTTAATTGAACTCCTCCATACCTTGGCTATAAACGCAGACTAGCTACGAACCGGTGTTAAAAACTAGCTCAAGCCTAAGGGGAAAAAAAGCTTGGGTAAAAGCCAAGGAAAGGCCCCTCTCCCCACCAACGCTGGACGCCCCCAGCACAGCTCTTCCTTTACGCCTTGTTTCTGCCCCAGGATCTTCGATCTAACGAGCCTTTCCAAGGCAGAGACCGAGAGCTCCCCAACCAGGGCACGCTGCAATCGGTTCACAAAACTCGACTTGCAAATTAGGCCGTGATCTGGTCAAATCTCACCCGAGCTGCAGGTGTAAAACACGCCACACAGATGTTTAATGGGAGAGCAGCTTCTGCTTGCAGCTTTAGCAGTGGCCCTGCGGTAATTACAGGGGGATCTACCGAGGCAAGGCAAGACCGTCTGGGTTTGCTGGAGTGAGAGGAATGACAATTCAGCAACGACCACTGCAAGGATCTGCTGACAGCCTGCAGCGCTACCTCCATGGGTTCTATGCAAATTGAAAGCAATCCTGGCACTTACTACACAAAGACCGCGCTTGCTAATTAAAACCGGTTTTTGAATGAGCTTAGTTAAACCAGTGCAGAACCTTATGGAGGTACATTTAAATTGATGTAAACCGGTTAACCAGTCAAATGGGATGTGAGAAAGCAGATCCTGGTGCCGTGAGCTCGACTATTCTGTAGAGGCGGCTCAGATCCGGGCATTCTGGCCAGCAGATGTGAACGGAGCGTTTCTGCTTAGGCCTGACCGGACTCTTGCTTATCCTACAGCTTGGCCTCCCAGCAACCTGCACGCAAGCGAAGCCAAGAGGTGAATCAAAATCTGGGAGGACGCTTGCCCTCTGCGGTCCCCTTTCAATACAGGTTACCCTCCACCTTGAGGCACCGCGTTCAAACTGTTTTCTTAATCGCTCTCCACCCGTCAAGTAATTAAGCAGCTGAACTTTTGTCCGAAAGCACAGAAGCAGCAAAGCCAGGCCATGTCTGCGCAGCGCTGGCCAGCAGGACGTGGCATGGACCTCATTTGAAATCAAGGGGAATGGAAGAAAGGTCTGGGAAAACGAGACGACAACACGGGATGCTCTTGCCTTTATCTGCCGTGTTTCCCCCCCAGGTAGAGCAGCGCGCTGCACGTAGGAGGGGAAGCACAAAGCGGCTGGCGCGTGCTCCGCTCCGCACCTCGGCAGCGATGGGAAGAGCTGAGCATCCGAGGGGGAGAGCCGCAAGGCGTCACGGGGCAGGATCCTGCGGGAGGCCGGGTTGCCTGGAGACAGAGCCGGCGAGAAGAGGAAGAAAAGCCATTGCCGAGAAGAAAGTCAAAACGCCTTTCACAAGCCAAGTCCAACCCCATGCCCCGGCACACGGTCACCGAGGGGAGTTTAATCAGAACAGACGTCGTCGTCCGGCACGGCCGCGGTCGTTCGAGGTCTCTTCTGTGACTCTGCCGAAGTGTTTCACATTGTCATCTGCAGTTAATGCAGTTTTTAGCAAACTCAAATGAACGCTCAATTCCACCCCCCTCCGTATTTCACACCTCCTAACAACTTAAAAAATCCCAGTGCTGCCTTAGGGCTCAGCGCACAGCACTGACCACTTCCAAACGCCTGGCCGAAACCAGGCGAGCCCAGAGCTACGCCAGTTAACCTCAGAGGGCAGGTATGCTCGGGGTCTATCCCAGACCTTTTGTTTGCAAAGACGGGAGAGGGAAGGAGACCCTAGCGAATTCATTTACAGGACCGGCCCGGCGCGTGTCAGGCAGCCGCAGTGATATCCAGCGTAACCCAGCAGGCCACAACAGTATCAGGAAAATCAGACCGCTTCTGAGAAAAGCTTGCTGTAATCAAGGGCTGGGGGTCTCCCCGAGTTGCCGGAATTACACCCAGAACGATGCCGACCACTTCCACACAATGCTGGTACAATCTTTTTTCAAACGCAGAGTTGTTTAAGTTTGTCCCTACCCCACAATCTCTCCAAAAAGCCCAGCGAAGGATTAAGAAAAGAAAATCCCGATGGAGAAGTGTGTTGGATCACCTACGACTAGAGCGATCGGCTTCTTTTGGACTCCTTCACACGTGAACACCCTTCGTCACGGTTACTGCTCCCACCCCTGAGCTCCCAGCCCTCTCCAGCCCGGGTGAGGATGGAGCACAGCACCGCACTGGTCAGCGGCGAGGCTGCACTGCAGCCTAAGCGCTCCGTAAACACCAGATCCAGTTTACCAACACCTTTAACGCCCATTTGTCAATATTGTGACAGGAGATGTCAGTGGTACGTGGTAACTGACCCCCATTCAGCCACTTGACTCCTAACATCGCTTCAGATGGCCACTGTAAGATTGGAGGTGGCTGACAAGGGGCCAGTATCGCTGTAACTAAAAAGCCCCTCGGCGTCCAACCAGCGAAGCTTTGCTAACGCCTATCGCGCCGAGCTAAGAGCATCTCCCAAAAGCCCAAGCGCAAACTCTTAAGCTGCAGCTGATGGATCGTTGCTTTGCCCAGAACCAAGCGGTAGCTGAAGCAGCAAGCACACCAACTCGTAGATCCCAGCTCATCCCAGCGGCCAGAGCCCAGGCCCCCGCACGAGCCCGTCCCCTACACTGCCCGCAGCCAGCAGAGCGGGAGGAACTCACGCGAGGCTGTTACTCGCTGGCGCTGCCTCGGAGCAACCCTCGGCTCTTGGATCGGGTTGCTTAGCAGCAGAGTTTTGGAAATGTAGTCGCATGCAGGAAGAAATCTGTCACAGCAGGCTACGCATCAAGAATGCTGTACGGCAGCGGCCGCGGGTCCGCCCGCTGCGAAACTCAGCTGCTCCTGCTGCAACGCGGAGCCCTCGTTTGCGAGCGGATGAGGGATGAGACACGCGGTCTGCCTTCCAGGTTTTCGGGGGAAGGCTCAAATACCAGTAGGAAGTCTTCACGCAACTGCTAGGATATTAGAGCAAGCAGGCTCTAAGTGTTGTTGAAAGCTCTCCCGGACTGTCATTTTGCTCTAATTCAGCCATGACCTAAGAATGCAAGTGACAAGGAAAAATAGTACTTGCAGGTACCCAGCTTCAAATTCAACTCGGATTTGAATGCAAACGGACTGAATTACTAACAAGCGAAAGCTCGGCAGTAAAGCAAGTTAGGAGATGGCGTGCGTGAAGTGAAGTGTTAAGAAACACGATGTACTTTGGGGTTTGAATGTTTGTAAGCGATACTTATAATGCAAAGATCGCGACGCGGATCGAGAGGTCTCCAACGAGAAGAGGGAACACCGTAACCCTGCTGGCGTCAGAAGCACGTACCGAGCAGCCAGCGCCGAGCACAGCAACAGGTCTCTCAACAAGCAAAGTTGTTTTTTGGCTGGTTTTTTTAAACAAGAGCAACAGGCAGGCAGCGAGAGCAGCTCCGGTTTGGCTCCTCAGTCTTCCACACAGCACAAGAAATCCTATTGCCAGCGCAACCCCTAAGTCGCAACCAGGAAAAATAACTGGCATTGCACCAGGCCGCGCAGCAGAGCCACGGGGAGCCTTTGCACCGGCTTTCCATTTTTTCCCCGAGGCTCCTTAAGGGTTAAAGCAGAGGACTTCTGGAAGATATTAAGCGCTGATGTCTTGGCTTCCCTTCTGCAAACAGCAACAACCTCCAGAGGAATCTGTCATCCCATATAACAATCCCTTTCACTCAACCTCGGCGGCCCGTTCCCTTTGCCTTGCCACAGCCCAAGCAGCAGCGGCTCCGTGCTGAGCTATTACACCGAATTATGCCCACATTCCAGGGAGGGGGCCAGGTTCTGCAGCAAGGCCAGCATACGCAGTGTTTTTAATACGGAGTTATATTATGTGCAGATAGATTCAGAAGCATAATAGCTCCTGGTTACAAAGGAAGCCTGCAAGGACATTAAATATCGCATGGGGATCACAACGCTATCAGACAAAATCTAAAGCGACAGGTAAGACGGAAGAAATCATTACGGCGCTTCATATGCCCTCAAGTCCGTTTGGGAATACACTATTCTGGGCTCCAGATACAGCCTTGTGCAGATATTTTCCTAAGCCTGTAAGCACCGGGTCTTTTCTAGACTGAAGTGAATCTACTCGGATGCTCAAAATAAACCAAAAGCAGTAGCTAACGCTGCAACGCACACTCGCGGAGAAGGGAGTTACCCTGTGACACCACTGCAACTCAGTGACAGCCAAACAGCAAAAACTGGTACTCGGGGTACTCCCCCCGTGAACTGCGAGCGCTTCTCAGAAGGTCCACAGCTCGCTCTGCTCCCCGCGCTGCCAGCGAGGACGCCAAATGCTCTGCACCGAGGAGCTGGTACCTGGCGACTGTCAGCTTTTCCCACCAAAACCTGCACGTCACCCTTTAGAAAGGCCGCTGAATAACCAGAAAGACAATTAAAGCAGAGCTATGAAAAGCTGTGAAAAAAACCCCTCATCAGATAGGCAAGGTCCTGAGGCAGCCGTCAGCTACCAGCACGTCGAGGTTTTGCATACGAGCCGTAGAAGTTCAACATTTCAGATGCACAAAATGTTCACGTGCGCGCGCGGGGACGGCGCTGCAGCACGGCTGCACCGAGCAGGACTGCGGAGCGTGCCGGCACCCCCCGCGCCCCTCGCTCCTCTAACGGGGTACGGGTGGGGTGATGGGCACTTCCAGGGGGACACGTAAGCAAACGCCGCTCCCTCGCCCGGCACGTTTAAGATCGCAATTAGAAGGTGATAGCATCGCATTTATTTCTGCGATTATTTCGAAAGGTGCCGGATGCATTAACACTCAGCACGCCAAGTGGGAAGGGACCAGGGTTTCATAGAATCATAGAATGTTTTGGGTTGGAAGGGACCCCCAGAGGTCACCCAGCCCAACCCCCCTGCAGGAGCAGGGACACCTTGAACCACATCAGGTTGCTCACAGCCCCGTCCAACCTGGCCTGGAATGTT
>NW_009259422.1:469978-503181 GCF_000687185.1 Egretta garzetta | reverse complement strand
AGCAGAGGGGCTCCAGCCCTCGGAGCATTTTAGTAGCCCCTCGGATCATTTTAGTAGCCCTCCTCTGGCCCCGCTCCAACAGGTCCACGTCCTCCTGGTGCTGAGGGCTCCAGAGCTGGACGCAGGGCTCCAGGGGAGGTCTCCCCAGAGCAGAGCAGAGGGGCAGAATCCCCTTCCTCGACGCTGGCCACGCTTCTCCTGATGCAGCCCAGAGTACGGCACCGGTAGGGTGCCGCATGCATTAACACTCAGCACACCGAGCGGGAAGGGACCAGGGTTTCGACAGGAAAGCGAAGGATAAAGCAAAACGCCAGATCTAGATGATGCGTTCAGAAATTTTTAGACACCGCGTTTCCAGCAACAGCCTTTATCCATGTGCCGTGATTAGATGGCAGTTTCTATGGGAACAAATAAGCAGCGGCCCCGTCACAAGATGTCTCGCGAACGGCACTTTCTGACGGCTTAGCACAGATCGCACCATCCGGGCGGTACGTAGAGATGCAGGCTCCCAGGCTCCGCGGCGTGAGCACGTTTTAAACGCTGAGGGCAGCGTACGTGTGCGTTCACGATGAATATCCGCTGCTTTGCAAGACTGTACTAGCCGTCGGGATTAAAGTATTCTCAGTGGCAGCCAACCCGTTCGACACCTGCTGTAATTTGGGCAACTTCTCCTGCCCATATAAACGTTCAGCCTGGGAGCGGTCCTTTTCCTTGGGGAAAATGCAGATGGAGGGCTAGCGCCGTGACCAAAGTAGCATAGACCAACCGAGAGAAGATGCCCCCCTCTGGGAAAGGCACCGCAATTTAAAGATGAAAGGCACCACAAAGGCCAAGCATTTCTTACCTTCTAGGCCAGATATTAGATCTCTGTTTTTCTCTGCCCCCCCAAAATTATCCCCAAACATCTACAGGCTGAACCGTAACAAGTGATGAAGCATCTGAGCCAATTAAAGCCCGAATCGCAGAAAGATCTCTCATGTCGCAGCGTAGCCTAGCAAAGATTTCTCTGGATCAGGTTATCAGCCCGTGAGGCAGAATTCCAACGGACACGCCAAAAGCACGGTCAGTACAATGCCGGCGTTGTCGCTGTGCTCAAGGGTCCAGCATTTGCGTGCAAGTAGAGGCGCCAAGCCAGACGGCATCAGATGATGAAGGCCGGCGTCAAACCTCCAGGCGGTGCCGGGTCTGCACACCTCCGGAGGGGAGACCCAAGCAACGGCAGACGTCCGCTCGTGCAAAGCGGGCCTGTGAATCGGGCCCGGGGCCAGCAGCGAGGGGAGGGCAACCACAGCGTCTCTGCTGCAGGTTCCCTCACCGGTCAGTTCAAGCGCTGCCTGCTCGGAACAGTTCTTGAACGGCTGGAGTTTACCTGGCCAAGACGTCTCCATCAATAACGTGCTTACTACGTGCCTGCAAAACCCACCGGCTTTAGGCTGCGTTTGGCTCAAAAAAGAATAGAAACGATCAAACCCATGCAACACAAATTTTTAGCCCTGAGACATCAGAATTTTCATTGCAGTTGCAAGGACACAGAAGAAAGCAATTTTCTTCTCAAACCCGTTGCCTCTACTTACTATCTCCACTCCTTCAGTTAATTAAAAATCCCCCAATTAGCCGATCGAGGGAGGGTTAGTGTTATTGTCAGGAAGATCTGTTCCACGCTCCCCTGGGCCTGAAAACAGCCGTGGCTGCCTCCATCCCCCCGCTTACACAAAAGAACATTCTCAGCCTCAGCAAAGGTTCCAGAGTATCACCACCCCTCACTCCAAAACTGTTATGAAATGAAGTGGAAATTTTTAGGAAGAGAAGCCAAAAGTGAAACTGTAAGGAATGTAGCCTTCAACACATTAACCCTCAACAACCAAGGGGGAAAAAAAAAACCCCAGGCACCGGACAGCCCCTTCCTCACCCTCACCTCGCGTGCGCTTTGCGGTAGGAGCAACCCAAATCGCGCCAGTGTTGGTACCACAGGTTTCAGGAAAGCTGCCTCCCCCGGGCCCCCGCCCCCTCTACTTCTCATTATTTGCACTGACATTTGCGAGAGATATTAAAAGTAGTGACCTTAAAACCTCAATGCGGTCACGGCAGCTTCTCTGCTGGAAAGAGAGCAGGCAGCTCGGTGGTTCAGCTCGCCGTAAACCAGCACACCCAGGGGAGCGCCTGGCTGGGATCTCACTCCCCCGTTACCGCGGCTCACCCTGCCCTGCCGGGGACCTTCTCGGGGACGCTGCTGCAAATAAGAACCTCTAAGGGCACAACTGGAACAGCAAAGTCAAAGCTCAAGCCACCTGACGCTTGCAAGCTGTTGGTCTTCCCTGGACTCCTCCAAAGCCCCTGCTAGGCAGGAGAACCACTGGGTGCCTCCTCCCTTCTGCTTTCAGCAGAGCTTACAGGAGCACAAAGGAAGATGCACGGTTGGCAACTTACGTTCGGTCATAAAATCTGGCTTAAAATAAACTGCCGTTCTGCAGTGGAAGACCAGGGGGAATACCTACGTGAATTCAGAAGTTTCCTCACTCTTCACAAGCGAGCAGCTCAGCTCGCCGAGGACAAAGACACCCTCGCGGTTACTTCCACTAAGAAGTCACCAGCCACGTCAGGACATGGCACCTGCCTCTTGCGGCTTTAGGAAGCTCGCTTCTCCCCCACAAAAAACACAAAGACATCAGCTTAAAATTTAAATCTGTCTCCTAACAAAGCAAGCCTGGCAGAAGATCCTTCCACGGCAGTAACCGCACGGAGCAACTTTTTAAAAAATCCCCCTTCACTTTGGTATAGAACTGAATTACACTGCTAGAGAAGCCTAGAAGCCACTTCCAACAGTAGTGCCCCATTTCCCTTATCAGTGGAAATGACTTAAACCCACAGATAACACGCTCAGGAGTTGAAAGGCTACTTCAAAGCCAAAACGCGATACAGCGACAGCCTCTCAGGGAAGCACGGCGCAGCACGGTCCATGCAGAAGGGCACCCGGACGGACAAACTGCCATGCCACAAAAGCCGCCGAAGCCACCCGGGGGAACCGGCTCCCGTGTGGGCTGGCGTGCTTCCACCTCTGCCAGATGTTGATTGCTACCGCATCGCGGAGGAAAGAGCCTCGGAGACGAAGGGCACTGCTGCAAATCTCCCGTCCTCAAGGACCCCACGATACCTCTTCACAGCGCTCACGCCGCCAGCAAGAGCCCTTAAGGTGAGTGTTCCCCCCTCTGAAGGTGGACAAGCTGAGGAGTCCTCCCAACAGCTCCAGAAGCCAAAGGAGGTAAGCACTCGTCTGCAAAGAGGGAAGAGCCCTGATCAAGGGTTATCGTAAGGGGCAGAGTGGAGACCTTATTTCCAGCTTTACTGGCAAAGCAGGGACAGCACCATCACCCGTACTCTTGTAAGAGAGAACCAAACCATCACAGCAACCGGGAAGTCAGACCTCACGTTCCCCATTCGCCCTTCTGTGCAAGCTGAAGCGTAACGCAACTCCTCGGAGCAGTTAATTCAGGTGAGGACAGGACAATTCCAGAGCTTCACACCCAAGCAACCCGCCGCTTCCCAAGGATCCCCCGCAGCCATGAACCGCAGGTTGGTGACAGTACGTGGCAAAAGGCCAAACAAAAAGAATCACAAGCAGCAATGGATGTCACGGTCTTATCGCTGCCGCTCCATCTACGCAAATCAAGCGCATTACTCCGTTCCAACAAGCTAGCTAGCAAAGCGGGAGATGGAGAGCAACCAAGGGCTCCGGTGTCCGGAGAGTTCCCAGGGGGGTTTCTGCCCTCAGCACCAACGCAGCCCTCGCGGGCGTGACAAGCAACCATCGCCGCACCCCAGCTCCAAAACGTAAAGCAAGGGACAATGGAGTACTTTTGGAGCATGGAAACACTGCTATTTTGAAAGCAGACTTCAGCGCCGTAGTACCGAAATTCTAATTGTGGCTGCTGCTTTGCTTTGCCACCGTAAATCCTGTTCCGAGGGAGTAAGACAGCAGCCAATACATGAGCGTAGGCATTGCACAACTGGGCTTCTGCAAGCACTTGGTGTGAAGAATAATGTTCTTAAAAGATTTAATTTCTAGGGAATGTTTAAATACTGCAGAGTAAACACTGACTCAGAGACACGCACTAAATACAGGTAAATGCAGCAGGGGCACGTGGAAGCAAAGCCGCAGCCTGGAATTCACTCAATGCCGCTCCTTGTACATGTGAAATTCAGGGCCCGACAGAGGACAAAGCCTCTTTCATATGTGCAGGAACGGCAAGAAAACAAAAACCAAACAAATAAAGCCAATCTACAGATCCGTTTGGGGGTCTGAAAGCAAGTCTGCAAGGCACAGCTTTGCGCGTCTGAACTTTCCGCATTTGAGCTCCTCCTTACATACAAGGCACGATGGTCAGAGAGCAGGTACTGGTGACTCAAGGCATCCTCGAGCAGAACAGCACCACACGCGTGAAGCTGAACAAAGAAACACGCGGCGGTTTTCCCATTTCACTGCATTTCCTATTTCTTACAGCAAACAGGTCCGCAGTAATTGCGCCAGGAAGCTGACGACACGTTTTGATTTTTCCTTCAGTAGCCTGAAAATATTTACTTTCACAAAAACAAATTGACGCAGCTATTGAACTATTTTCTTATCCCAGATCTCACGGTACAGCAAGATGCACGTCGAAGCCAAAGAACCATCTACCAAGGCAGCTCTCCAGCCACAGAACACAGAGGTGTGTGTATTTTCTAGAAATTCTTGCTGGCCCTGCAGCACGTAGACAACAGGCGCGTTCTGTTGCCAGCCATGTCAGAAGCGGAAGGCACGGCTGGAAGCTCGCACCGTCTCTGCGGCTTCAGAAGCACAGACACGGGGCCTTAGTTCCGCAGGTCCACCCAGGCAGGGCTTTCCCCGGCCGCTCGACCCACGGGCTGGCTACCTCGGGC
Organism: Egretta garzetta; assembly: GCF_000687185.1. Classification (NCBI taxonomy): domain Eukaryota; kingdom Metazoa; phylum Chordata; class Aves; order Pelecaniformes; family Ardeidae; genus Egretta; species Egretta garzetta. The sequence continues at coordinate 498,267 of NW_009259422.1, read as the reverse complement.
TCCCCAGAGGCACGATGCCTGCGCGCCCCGGCCCTCGCTTCATGTCCGAACAAAGCACGAGCCACGCTCGCCCGAGGGATTTTTGCCGCCCCAGAAAGGGAAGGGACCACAGAAGGTTCTCTGCAAACTTGGCAGACCATGTGGGAACCGATACAGCCAGGGTGGGCAAGCTGGAGCCAGGAGAACGCTTTTGGCTCCTAAACGAGAAGCCTGAAAAATTGGAAGTGGCACTCCATTTGTTTAAATTACCTTCTGAAACCATGCTCCATATGTGGGAATAAACAGTCACTCTGGTAGCCCTAAACACAACCGGGAGTAAATTGTTCCAAGATGCGCATCTGCATTTACCCAAGATTAGACAGACGGGCTGCCAAGCCGGGGTTTGATTTTCCTTACAAGATTTTTTTTTTAAAGAACTCTAAACTGAAAATGGCAGTGTGGAAAGGTACTATGGGAGAGGAAGAGAGCCCCGTCACCCCTACCTCGTTCAAACAAAGGTCTCAGTCTGTCCTGCTGCCTCTGCAGCCAAGGCCCAGCGAACAGAGCACGCCCTGTCTGTCCCTCTCACAGCAGACTTGCGTAGCCCACGTCACCCTGGAATCCAACAGAAAAATAAAATCTCTCCCTCACCGGCGTTTTCAGGAATTCGGTTTCACATTTTATGCACCATGCCCACATCGGCACTATTCTGAGGGCAGGAGAAAAAAAAAAGCTTTGGTGTTTCATCTGTGAAGCAGCAGAGGCTCCGTGGCCCTCGCGTGCCAGCTCCCGGGCAGGACACCAACCTCTCCGCGGTCCCTTTTGGTGCTGCCGGGGAAGAGGGGCAGCAGAGCCCCGGCCACAGCCAGGAAAGCAGATGGCGTCACGCGGGTAAAGTCCATCTTCGGGGCAATCTGAAAAAGCGCAGCACGCTGGGGGAAGCGAAGCCTTGGTCTAAGGTGGCACAGCTACTCCGACGTTTTGGACACCTGAGCAAGAACTAACGCAGGAAGCAGATTAGCGATTAGCTCGCGCTGATCCGTTTCAGAAGCGCAGCAACTGTTGATGCTAAGCGCACCGGGGGGGAGCTTTCAGACATACAAATGATTTTCTGCACGTGTGATGCTATGGACTGAGACTGGCGGTCAGGTACGCGGGTTCTGGGGCAGCGGTGGGATGGGGTAAAAGTACTCCCCAAGCAAGGAGCGGTGGGATGGGGTAAAAGTACTCCCCAGGCAAGGAGCAGTTACCTTTTATCTTGCACACGTGCTGGGGGATCGAGAAAGGAAAACGCTCAGCATCACACGCAAAAAATACTACGTGAGCAATGTACGCTGCAGGACAGATGTCCCCCACCGTTGGGAACGTCACAGAAGATTTGGGCAAGCCTATGTGGCTACGGCTCAGCCAGCTCTCTGCCAGGGGAGGAACCTGTTCCTATATAGGCCAGTTCTCCCCGAGTTCTTTACTCATCACCACGCCACTTAGAAAGCAGTTTTTCATATGCCTGCACATCCGTAAACCACAAGAAGATTACGAGTACAGATGCAAGCTTTGAAGTGATTCTTTCTTACCGTAAGGACTACCCGAGTCCCAGCCTGAGGGCAAGATCTCCGTTGGGGAGCCAGCCCGCTCCGTCCTCGCCAGAAACAATGGCAGCTTTTTTACAGGCTACCTCGCCCCTGAGCTCTAACGCTTGAAGCGCTCGTCCTCTTTGCGCTCGACAGTCAGCGGGGATTTCAGTGCAGAGCTCATACCGTACGGATATCAAATGGCACGGCCAGTAAAACAAGCCGCTCACCTTCTAAACCTGGACTATCACAAGACCGCCACGTAAATGTCAAGAACAGCAGCGCCCGCTGACCAGCCGCAAGCTCACTGGTTGCTCGCTGGCTAACGTTAGGACACGGTCACCAAACAACCGCATTTGCGGCAAAGCACGCAGAGAATCCTGCTTATTTAAGACTAAGCTCAGGTAACGTAGATGCAGTATATGCCACAAGGCCTGCAAATAATTCAGCACAGGCAGCCAGCGCTACCTGGTCTGAGCAGCAGGCGGGATCATTGCGAGGCATCTCTTTCCAAAAAGAATTTCCGAACTTCTCTTTTTCCAGCGCTCTAACCGACTTGGAAAGCTTTAGCTCAATCACAAAAAACATGAGCAAATACCGGCTCTGGTTTTAAGAAACTTGACTTCACACAATTACAGTCGGATCTGGTTTTATTTACAAGGCCATATCCTATAGCTAAGCCGCGTTCTTCTGCCCCGAGCCTCTCGGGTTTGTAATTCTGCTTGTTTGGCAACATGCACATTGGTCACGGCATTTCCAAAACGCGGCGCTGTTTCCGAAGTGCACGATCAAAACAGGTAGGAAGTTGGTTTAACAAGCGATTTACCAGTATTGGGCAAGGTATTTATGGCAGCTGTGCAAGAAAGCGTGGAAAAAGTGTAGCAATCCAAACAGTATCTTGCTTATTCACACTGGGTATCAACATTTGTCCCAAATATTGACTACTTGGCCCTCGGTAGCTAATTTACAAGTCAACTGCTGCCTGCTGCTCTTTAGCGTTTTTAAGCTGGCGTGCACTACAAGTCCAAGATGCCCGAACCAGCTGTAACACCAGAGAAAATGGTGATATCGAAGAAGAAAAAAAAAAAAAAAAAAAGAAATCTAGAGCTGCATAAAGGCTCCACAATCAAAAGCTTTCCACGCGGCCGCAGTCTCGTACAGAAGTTCTCTGCAGCTCTCTGCTGAGCACATACTGAACCAATTACCCAGGAGCCTCCTAAGACCCACACAACCTCGGGAGCTGTCACATTATAGATCCTTATGTAAGGCACAGTGACGTAAATACAGTCTCCCTTGACACGCGGAGGGTGCAAGATGAGCGAGCCTGCAGGAATTTCAGATCACATTTCCCATCTCCCTTATTCATTCATTCGTATCATTTGTGATGACCTTGCTCTCCAGGGACACATATTACCAGAAGCAGATAAATGAGATTTCTATTAACTTAAAATATAGCAGCAAGAAAATAAAGGGACCGTCTCGCAAGGCCGATTAGTTTTTCTCTCTTTAAATGCAGATGAAAAAAAGGTTATTTACCGACTGCAAGACCGGTACCGCTAACAATCATCGCTGCCCTCAGTGCTAGAGAGAGTTTGCATTTCAGCTGCAATATCCCTTCTTGGCAAGGGAGAGAACACCACGAGAAACATCCAGGCTAGCGAAGAAGCCTCCGAGGCAACATCCTATTCCTCCCCGCTTCCCATCTCCCCCCCCCCGCCCTGTATCTCCGCAAATCCCAACAAATTTACTTCCACGCGGACTAGTTAATCTCGTATCCTCTAGACACATCCAAGTGAATGTAAAACCACGCATCAACCAGCTACGATCAAAAGACAGCGCTAAAATAGACCTGGGGCTTATTTCAATTCAATCCCAGCACCATTCGGCCCAGCAGCAGGGTGCAGGAAGATGTCAGCCACTGGAAGAAAGAGGAGAACACCGTATGTGCCCAAATATTACTTTTTACCTTGTTTTGGAGCATGCAACGGGAACATCAGGCCAGGAAGCCGACCCGCTCTCAGCAGCCTCATCCGGACGCGCTTGCATCCGACACCCGGAGTCTGGCTCCTGCTAAGGCCAAGCCCATGCGAGGGGCTGCTGCTCCTGCAACTGCTGTCATCTTTCCAGGAAAAGCTCTCTCAGCACCGGCATTTTTTCCTGAGCGTCTCCCTCGCGGATGGAAGAGCACGCAAAGCTTACGGGTATTTCAAACCATGATATTCAGCAGAAATGCAACTTCCCCTTCCCCACCAAGTCAACCTTGCTTGGTTTTCTTTCGAAGGCCTAAGGTTTAGAAATGTCAATTCAGGGGGTTAGTCGCACTCTTAAAAGGGCTAAGAGCCTGAAACGTGGCATCTACTTCCCTTCCCAAAAGCCATCCCATCACCACCGAGGCCAATGGGACCCAGGAGCAGCCGTGAGAAACTCAAGAAACCTTTTCCCATGCAAAGTCACCCAACCCCACCGGTACCAAACTGAAGCGCGGCCAGGCAGCACGCAGACAGCTTCTAGTTCAGGGCACGTCAACCAGAGTCATTAGCACAGGCTACCCACTTTCAAATCAGTCGGCGAACACACCTATGCTGCTGTCCTGCACGAAAGGCACCTTGCAGCGTTCCCTGCGAGCGGGCAGAAAGCCTCAGGCTTCCCCCCTGCAGCCGGTGAGGAGAAAGCCAAGCCTCATAGAATCGCGCCCTGATCAAAGGGGCTTTCCCTGTTTGCTGGCCACGGTTTTGCTGGAGCTGGGGCAGCGAAGAGAGGGAAGACCGGAGCGGAGCTGGCACAGCCAGAGATTTGCACAGTGCAGGAGAACTTTCTGTCTGTCTCTCCAGAAGCGAGCTTCAGTCGCGTTAGCTTGGCTTGCTATGATTCAGGTGCAAAATGAAAATGAGTTTCTATTCTAGCACATACCAAAAATGCCTTAAATGCAACAGCTGCCTCAAGGAAAACAAGAACTTTTCCCTGGTTATGGAATGTGGTAGAGTCTTAGAGAACAAATAACAGAGACATCTGAGGTAACTCTAGTGGGCTAGGGCCAGTACATGCACCTTCTAAAGAAGCCACAAGCCTGCTAGGGACTGAGTCGCTCCCATCAGCAAGGCTCTACAAAAGCATGCTTCTTACAAGCTACAGCTTCCACTAGTTATGTGCCAGGTTCCTCTTCCCATACCCAGACACAACCATTAGGCTCGGATGTCAAACTACTCAAGGTGACTATAAAGTAATTAGCCACACCATCGTATCGCGCTGATGGCCTGTGTGTCCCAGGGAGCTGCAAAAGACAGACCTATCGCTCCAGCAGGATGAACAGCTTGGACATGCTTAAAAATGGCAATCACATGAAGCACAGTTCAAATTTAAATGTTCAGCTTCACACCCTAACGCAGGTGGATATAGCTTGAGGGTCAGTTGTCAGGAGCGATGCCGCCAAAGCGTGTTCAACTCCAACAGCCGCGGCAGTGACCGGAGCCAGGGCAGGTAACGGCGTTCAGTGTCACCAGAGGAGCGGAACGCGAGCTTACGCTCATCACTGCGTACACAACAGGCTGGGAAGTTCAAAACTACCGATGGGCACAGAATATTTAAACACTGCCAAGCTGAAATCATTTGCCAGCTTGCTGTTCAGGAACAACTGGTCCGTGGACCAGAGCTTACCAGTGCACAGATCGTGATGGCAAGGGACAACGGGTGCGCGTGAAAACAACTGCAAACCAGACGGTGAGCTAGCGTAGTGCTCCATGAGTAGGAAGACACGGCCACTAACAAGCAAGGCAGGCAAGCAACGCAAAGAAGATATGGTGTATGGCGAGTGGATTTTTACAACAACCAAGAAAAACCCCACATTAGCAAGACTTGAGGAAGAGCCCGGGATTACCTTCCGGGATGCAATAATCTCTCACACTCGGCCCAGTGCAACACGGGCTCTGACACTGGCAGCCTAAGACCGAGCTGTGCCCGCTAGCACGGAACACGCCTCGCTTCTGGGTAGCACGTTTTGCAAGCTGCAACACCGTCCAAAAAACGGCTATCGGGGGCAAAACCAAGCCGCAATAACGGCACAGGATCATGAATTCGCACAAGCAGTTACACAGGGTCCCGAGCACAGCCCCGCAGCTGAATGCAAACCCGGCCTGTGTGCTTAGCCCATGGAAACCCAAACAGAGAGCTGACAGCACAGCTGTGGAGGCTAAGCGAATGGCAGCACCTCATAAAATGAGGATCAAACATCCCAGCTTCCACTCGGTCTCGCTGGTCATGCTCTCCTCTCCTCCCGCCGCCACACTCATCTCGCTGTACTTGAGAGCTCCGGCTTTCGTCTGTCCGAGGGGAAGCTGGCTAGCTGAGGGTAAACAGTTTTGCTTAGTCCCTCTGGGGAAAAAGAAAGAAAAAAAGCTTTCCAACGTCACTGAAATGGAATGCGAGGGAACTAAGTGCGCTTGGGAGGGGGAGAAAAAGGACAGCCTTACACTCCAACCTGTTTGTACACAGCACTCAGCTGTGGAAAACACAAACAGAGCGCTCGACAATGCATCTGGGCTTGCGCTTTAGATCCCTTTTGCTCTGAGGATCTGAAGAGATATTTTGGTTCACAGCAAAGTTATGCTAATCAAATGAATCATTTGATAGGAATGTACAGTCATCCCAATGCAATGGAAAATCTAGAGATTAAAACGTTCAATCTACGCATCCAGCATAAAAGGTTAGAGTAGCACTTCTTTAAAAAGCATTACTCATCCCTGCTTCAGCTGTACATCACTGCAGAGGTGTGGGGAAAGGAGGAGGAACAGCATCAATAACTTAGCAGCTGCGGTACAAAACAACCAGGTAAGAGTCATGAAAAGCATAAAGCAAGACCTAAACCACTGCAAATGTAAAAAGCCTTTGTGCAGCCCAGCCACCTCCCAGCCACCGCACCTCGAAGCGGATGATGTTTGAGGCAGGTTTTCAGCTCTATCCCACCCTTACCGTACCGAAGACATGCATACCGTGGGGGTAGACGCGCACACTTCGGCAAGCAGTACAAGGCATTCCCTGTCTCAAAGAGCTGACAGGGGCTTTGCTGAAGCGCTGTAGCTATTTACCCAAGGAGAAAAGAAGAAAACGATGCAAGCCGTGGTTGAAAATAGCACAAACTCTGCATTACACGCATGCTTTCCTAGGCCTCTGAAGCTCAGTCAAGAAACGCAGATATCCTGGTACAGACCAGAGTTTCTGCAGTGGCTGCTCAAGGTAATGGATTTCTAAAGATTAAGTGCCACAGCGATCCTGCGTATGGCCCACTCTTTACTACGGGTTGCATGATGAGTTTTTGAGTTACCCATTCCAACTCGATTTTGCAATCCCATCGCATTTTACGGTCTAAAAACGTAACAGCACACAAGCAGACCACCTCCTCGCATGGAGCCAGCCTCTCTGCACTGCCGTTCCACGGGGAGTCTGGCAGACAGGCAGCAAATTCACCCCAACAGGAGGCAAGCTGGAGTCTCTCCCATGCCACACACCCTCCTAAAACCCCTCCTCCATTGCGTTCAGGTCTGTCGAAAAGTGAAGAGAGCATATGGATAGATCCAAAGATACTCCGATGCGTTGCTGAATGCCAGCAGACATATTGCTGTAATTAGCCTCGAGCTCAGTCGCAAAATTGGTTTCTGAAAAGTCTTTGAGCCAAAAGATCTGGTTATATAAAGCTCAGACCCTTCCTCTCTGGCATGAGCTGACAGCCTTCTCGATGGGTGACTGGTGTTTGCTGGTAAAACATTCATCCCGCCACAGACGAAGATGATGCATCTAATCAAAACAGCTTCCCTGTCCAACAGTCTGCCGGTGGTCTAGCCAAAGCTGGCAGTGCCAGCTAATGCCCAAGTACAGAAGACCTGCCAAAGATCAGAGTCTCCGACAGAAAAGGTCTCGCTACGAAGAGCAAGGACCAACCAGGCTGGCGAGCAGCCAGCACCAGGGACTGACGGTTCTGCCCAGGAAAGTCTGCTGCACCCTCGCCTCCTACGCCTCGAAGCGAGCCAGAACAGCTCTTCAGAAACAAAACTCACGTACCATAAACCCATGCACGTGTCCCTTTACTGCGATGCATCCTACTGCCGTCAGGGTAACGCATCGCGCTCTGCCTTCGCACGCCTTACCAACTGAACTGGCTGACCAGGCAGCCGAACAGAAAAGGTTCATTAAGCTACCGAGCGCTCCGAAATAAGTGCAGGTAACTGCTGAATGTTCGTTCTATCTTTTATCTAAACAAAATGTTACAGGACTGGGCTTGTTTTATGCAACAACGCCCTCGTAGCTCCTACTCCCAATAGCGAGCAAGCAGTTAGTTCTGCACACCGAGCCGAGCGATCGACCGGCTTACCTTTTTCCACCTTTTACAAACCAATGCCTGAAAAAATGGAGAGATATTCTGTCTTCTGAGCTGTGCCTCCCCTTTTTGGTTTCTTTACTAATGAATACACAGCAGGACTCCCCCCCCGCCCCAGGATTCTGATAAACTCCTTGTGGTTTAAGCTTTACTGGAAACCATGCTTCCTACCTTGCTAGTTTTTCATATTACACTCTCTCTTTCATTAAGCAATTTAGGTACTTAAGTAGTAAGTCAGAAGTGAAAGGAAGGTTCTTAATCATGAGATCTAAACAGAACCGGTCCTTCATCACCTCCTAGCTCCTGATAACTACCTCACCTTCTGGTAAAAGCTGTCTAACACACTAAGTTATCTTTACACCTTCGGTTGCCTGAAGGAGGTCAATCAAACACGTTGTACTTTCCTTGCAGCAGACCAGCAGTACTCCTCTGGTCGGTTAATACTTGCAGTGGAGATGTACGAATTCACTAAGCTAAAGTAATCTGGCGGCTTGCAGTCACCTGTACATAACCGAGGTCCCTGTCCTAAAAACGACAGCCTGAAGAGCCACGTGCAGCAAGCCACAGCGGCGGTGAAATACAGTTAGCCATCCCAGCACACCCTCCAAGTCTTCTTCAGACACTCGCTGGCTCCTTAGCAAGACTGCAGCTCTAGATGTGCTTTATCCAGCAATTCTCAACACAAAATACATAAACAGTCCCTGGAGCACAGATGGAAACCAATGCCTACCCCCTCCCAGGGGAGTTCCCTCATCACCAGGCTACAAAATCATGTTCCCTCTTGCTTTCGGTCTTTGATGATACGAATCTTACGTTCCTTCCTACACAGTACCCCAGTTTCAACATGAGAGGCAGAGCATCCCCTCCCTTATTAGCCTGTAGCTTAGTGATTAGGGCACTCTCAGAAGCCGGAGTCGTGATTGCCCCAAGGCTCAAGGAGATGGCTCATCTCTGGTATCGCAGTAAATGCCATTTCCCATCTCCCTTTCACTCACCAACGACGTACTGTTCGCCTGCGACGGATGACCTCGGGTTCAGCTACTGAACCGCACGCAAGCTCTGAGTTGGAAGATACTCCAAAAGCACGCTCGTCTGCCCGGCGTATAGATTTGCTCTTCCCATGGGAACAGGATGCTGAAGGAAAGGGCCAAGCTGGTTAAGGGCAGAAGTAATTCGGTTTTCCTCCCCATAGCAAATACAACAGCATTTTGTGTAAGGAGACTTGAGAAAGGAGAGGAAACCCTTAAAAGCCAGCTTTAAATAAACTAACAAGGGAAAAAACAGGTACGTTGAGAAGCACTGCCTTATGTAGGAAGTTTTAAGATTTAAGGCAAAATATTTGGAGGAAGATGAAACTCCATCTGCCTAGCACCGCCAGCTAAACCTCTCTCCAGCGCAAGCTTCTCGACATGAACCAGACATCTGTGTCCAACAGGCACACAGGTCTTGCTCGAGTCTCTGCTGTTGACTGCCTGCTTCCCCCACACGTCCTGCAGCTCAATCAGTTGGCACAAAGTCAGCTATTTCTCTATTTTTAAGGCAAGTGACTAATCTTCAGAGTTTCAAATAACTTCTGAAATACTGACTTTGCTCTCTCCAACTCTGGAAGTCAAAGAAATCCTTCACTTTTTCCACGCTGGCAGTTAACAATGCTCCTATACTTGGAGGTCCTACACAGCTGCTTGGCTGTTTCCCCCCCGCGCCAAAAGTAGGGCAGAAGGTTTCACCAGTTACTCTTTCCACCCAAGCTCAATGAACCCATCGCTTCAACGCAGGCAGTAACCTGGGCCTTCAGAGCATCTCACCGACGATCACCCAAAACTGAGGTAATGACATGGCAGCTTTACAAGCTACAGGAGACCATTTCAGTGGCTGACAAAATTTGGAACCACTCAGGTCTCCATTCACTTTGGAGGAAGCCACTAATCTCAGAGTTAACTGTGCAGCATGCTGTCAGCACTCAAAGCTGCCGCCAAGCACATTTCCCCATGGCTACTACTTTAAAGAAACGATCTGTCAAGCTTGCCACCAGATTTACTCATTCTATCAGGATGAGGTATTTCTTCAGCACATTACCCTCAGTCTAGCTTGAAAGGGCGAAAATTAAGGTAACACAAAATGGGCAAGATGAAGGCAACAAAGGACTCGGGGATTTAGGAGCTTACTAAACAATAAGCAGCTTTCTCCCTCAAGGTTTTCAAGCCCGTGGCTCCATTACCTATGGAAAATTTAATACATTAGACACCCACAAAGCCTAGCTGAAAGCAAGTCGTCACCTAGCCACAAAGAGAAATGGCAGATCAAGAGCAACTCAACATGCCCTCATATTCAGGTGGGATCAGAAGATAACCAGCAGATGCACAGAAAGGTCCCTTCCGTCCCCCTGCTCCCACCATCAGGACAACACTGCCGTCCAACGCATGAAGTAAAACCAGAGCCACCTCACTAACTGGATCTTTCTTCCTGGCCAGCCAGGACAGCTGGGCTCCTCAGACAAAGCAGCTAGACAAGCACATCCTTTCCCACCCGACAGTAGCTCCTTGGGAAAACCTGAGGTTCTCTGGAACAAGGCTCGCCAGCTTGGATGCCCACCGCTACGGGCCACTGCCTTTATAAAATATTTCTCATTGCAATAAGCATCTTGCCAGCCATCCTGTTGAATGATCTCCCTCGTGGCCACTGCACAGCCCGCTCTCGGATGTAGCGCCGCTGCCGTACAGGGATCACCAGCAAGTCACCCATTAACACCCTCATCAAAGCAGTACAGTCACGCGGAGCACGCGGACAGGTATGAGCAAGGTCACGGGAATTCATCAATTTCAACTAAAAGCTTATGAAATTGCATTTACAAAACAGAAACTAACATCGGTTCCTAGACCTGAACTCCAACCGCCTTTGGCAACGCTGCCCTGGAGCTCTCCTTACCTGTGCGTCCTACCCATAGCAAAACAACTCGTAAACCTCAGCAGAAGTCAAACTGTTACGCCGAACTCGTCTCACTCCAAGCAGACTTAGAAGCTACACGCTCAGAATTGTTCCCACTTACAACACACGTTCTTGACACCAAGTCTTTGCAAAACATAACTCTCGTCTTCCAAGTCTTTGAAACAGAAGCAAGCTTGACACCACACAAGGACCTGAACGAGCGAACGACGATGACAAGGAAGCAGTGCTGTAAGGATAAGTCAGCTTACGGGTATTTTCCGAACAAAGTTCATCTTGAAGAAGTAGTAATGCAACACTTCCACGCAATGATTGGGCCTTGCTGGTTGGCAATTTGAAAAGATATAACCAGAAAGCACCACAGAGACCTGAGTACCCGCAGTCCTCTACGACTGTTCCAAGAGCTACAGCAGAACACGCTGCCGTGACCAACCCCAGCTCATGGCTGCTACCTGCATAAAAGCTTCCCCTGATCTCAGCCACTTGACCCATCCTTTGTATCGCGTACAGTAACAATGCACTGGAGAAAATATGTCCCACCAGCATGTGAAGCGAAGGACGTTTTCCAAAACTATGTTAGTGGTTTCAGAATATTCCTCCAGTGACTTCTAATTAGACTTCTGACTTCTAATTTGCTCTTTATCGAGTGTGGATCTAAAGTGCATCACAGGTGCACAAAGCAGCTTGCCGAAAGATGAAATTCCAACCTACATGAACCTATAAGCACGTGTCTCACAGCTGCAGAGCGAGCAAGAGCTTACAGGAACTTTGGCTACAACTCTTACTAAAACGAAATCTCAGGCTGAGACTCTCCACGTGTCCTGTGGTCACACTTGCAGCCCCGGACCACCAGAAACCTTCCAAGGCTGAGAAGGGAGGGACACATGGGCAGCCTGACTCCAGAGGCCCCAGAAAGCATCCATCACGGAGTCAGGGAATCAAAGGCTGACTTGTCTCCATGCCAACAAACAAGTTCACTCCTACATTAGGCACCTTCTTCTAAGGAGTTACTCAAAAGCTGGCAGCTCACCGCCTCCTAGAAAACAAACTGCTGACGTCTGAAGTTATCTTGTTAGTCTTTCATACTCACGGTAACATCACGAGAGCCTACGACGTTCTGCACTGCTCCAAATTTCTTCCACTCCGTCAGCCAGCAGTGACTGCACAGCCGAGGACTCACATGTATAGCTACTGTCTCTCCAATCATGCTTCCTGGGGCTGAGCTGTCTCCAGCAGTTCGCTTTTCTTCATCCTCACACACCTCAGAAACTCCAGAAAAGAAAACTGGAAAAGTTAGGCTGATCTGGCCCTTCCTAGGTCACTTCTGCTATTCCCACGCCTTTACTGCCGTGGTCAGTATTAACAAACTCTTCCTCCCATCTTGTTTGTGCTGCGTGGATCAGCAGCCTGTGCTGACAGGCCTGCAGCCCATGAAGGGACCGAAGCACATCCCTTCCTGCAAGCTCAGCCAAGCCAGAGAACACAGGGGACGATCCCACTCAACCCTCTGCGGTCCACTAAGAAAATGGTAAAAGGAGACAAAAGTGGCCCAGGCACACAGGCGGGGGAGCCTTCTAAGCCCCTAGGAAGACAGGGGGTTTTGCTTGCTATCGTTACTTTACTTTTCAGGACTCGCGCCGCCGCTGCTCGGACTCTTCTGCGCGGCTGGTACACACATACCACCGCATCCGCACCCCAGGCCCGGGTGAAGCGCACCCAGTTCACGTGCTTCAGGTTACGGAAGCAGCGGATCTAGCAGCTTGAATTAAACTTAAAAAAATCAAATTGAAATTCAAGCTCGATCACAGCCTTGTGCTGCAGCTTCACGTAGTCCTTCAGCCGTTTGTTCTCTCCAGGGAAGACAGATAGGTTGCCAACCAAGAACTGCACTGCGGGATTAGCCAATGCTTATGAAGTGCTTTAAAGATCAGAAGTGTCACCTATGTGCTAAATATTTCCCTGGCGCTATCAGCTTGAACAGCAAGCAAGTCTCTTGTAGCTAACTCCTGCTGATCTTGAGCTGGGTGCCGAAGGCGTTGGTCAACCCGTCTTCCAACCACTGCGTTTGGCATTAATTCTGGGGGAGTTTTTAGACACGTCGTAGGAGACGACCGAATTAGGGAACTACTTAAACTGTAACTTCTAAAAACTGCTAGCAGGGTAACGACAGTAATATCGCCAGAAGAGGCGGAGGGATTTATTCTTTTTAAAACACTCATACGCGTGCGTGAGACTGGAATACTTTGGAACGAAGCCCAACCGTGCGAAGAGAGGCCCTCGCCGTCATTCACCCAGACAGAACTGGCTTGGCAATGTTATGAAAAGGTGCTTTGTACACATCAGCTTGATGGGAGCTAAATGGATCCCAACGACCTTCATTCCCCAAAAAGCTTTTTGCAGCACTCTCGCAGCGCCTGAATTAAGAAACCAGGACACGAGTCCGAGCACACAGGACAGCAGGATGGCGTTGCTCACGCCGTTCATGCCGTACAGTCTGCATTACAACACGCGCAGACCAAACGGCGAGGATACGCTCACTTTCGATTCTTTCTTCCTCTTGTTTCCACATCACCTAAACTTCTCTTCCAGCTACAATACAAGCAAGAGCCTGTCTGTGTCAAGACCTTCCCACTATCGCCAGTGTCACGCACAGAGCCAAGCTGCCCGAGATCTCAGCGTTCCCCATTCACTCGCCTTTTGGCGCCCATATCCCACCCACCCTCAGAGGACTCACACCGCGTATAGGTTTAGAAACATTGAAAACACCCAGAGCTCAGTCTTCCCTTCGGCCTGTGGGTTTGAACCAACAGCAGCAGAATCCAACAACTGTCATCGAGCAGGTGGAAAACAAGAAATTCAGTTCCAAGAGTTTACTCTGCACTGGAGAGAGAAGAAAAAGAAAGCTGGAAATCCCTCGCTTTATAAACAACGGCTACTCTGAAATCATTGTCAATAGGAAGCTCTTGCACTAAACTGTGTACACATTTGGCTCACGATCTGCCAACAATAAGGAAAATTAACTCCACGCAAGGATTCCCATAACATGAGCTCCAAGTCGAAACCAGAGAGGTCACACCACAAATTCAAAGGGGAATTCACAGCCCGTGAGCATCTGGACCCGACGGTCACCAACACCCGGGCTCTACGGCCAGGGCCAGAGCAGCAGGACCTGGCCAGCAAGAGTTTATTCACACCTTGGTGTAAGAGCAGGGCAGAATGCTCGCCCTGGCCTCTCACCAGCTCTGCAATCTTCCACCAGCCAGGTAGCCACCTCGCCCCTGTAGCCCGGGGCCCCCCAGGCAGCACCGGCACCCACACGTCCCCGTGCCAGCGGTCGGCGAGCAGCGACGCAGCTGCAGCCCACTTGACCTTGAGTTTTCGGAGCAGCTCTAGGCAGACCCAACAGGGCAGGGCAGCCCCGTGCCCGGGCTGCACCTGCCCTCCGACTGCCGAGGTGAACGCTCCGATAGCCAGAGACACAAACGCACAAAGCCCAAGGGCAGAGGAGCCCAGTACAAAGGAAAACATTAGCCAGAGCCAAAACAGCTTCACCGCAATGCTTTCTACTGGGCGGTGGAGCCGGAGGACAGGCGGCTTGTTAACGCTTACTCACTTGACACAGAAACAACAGCAAGAGAACCAAAAAAAAAAAGCAGTGGTTGTCAATCAGTTTCTCTGCAGCCCACGAGGGCATTTTGGGGAAGAATCCCGTGAAAGGAGACAGGGTGAGACCATGGCAGGAGGCAGACCACAGCTGGGCTGATAGTGCTTTTCCCATACAGGTATCTACTGGTTTCCCATGCGACAGAAAGACTGCTCGCAGACCGGAGCCCCAGCCAGGCGCCTGACGAGGTGCCCTTGCTCGGCACAACCTCAGCCAGGTATACTGCTGTCGTGGTTTAACCCTGGACTACTCGGCAACAACTAAACCATCAACATTCTTCTCATACTCAATCCAAAACACAGCGCTATACCAGCTACTAAGAGAAAATTAACTCTGTCCCAGCCGAACCCGGGACAACTGCACGCTGGCTCGCACAGGGGGTCCCGACGCGAGCGGGTCGGCGCGGCCGACAGCTGCCTCCGACTTCGTATGGGGTGACACACTGAAGTCACCCATCGGAACCCGCTCTTGCTCGAGCCGTGGATTGGTAGCACAGGGGAGTCTGACAGCTCCAACCTGCAGACATAGCTCAGTACGAATAAGCCTCCTAACCACACATGCCGGTCTTGCAGAGCCACTTGCACCCTTTTCGGTGCGAAGCCAACCGAAGCCGAAGGATTGAAACAAAAAGAAGACTGGAATCGCCGTTCAAGATCTTGAAACACATTTAACAGAAGAAAAAAAAAAAAGCCTAGCAAAACCCAAAAAGCAATCTTAAGTGAGAGTTGATTTTCCTAGTCTAACAGGTGGAGCATCCCAGGCCCTGAACTTCACCGCTCTAACAACTCAGACGCGCAGCTGAGGCTTCCACCTGTAAGAAGGAGGAGGAGGAGGCACCACGGGAGGGTTTATTCAGAGCAGCCTTTGTTCTGGGACCCAGCAAGGAAAAGACAGCCCCGCAGCCCAAATCCCTTTTCCCTCCAACTCGATAGGATCTGAATCTGGAGGACAGGAAGCAAGCTTTGTTTCAGGCAGCGAGAGAGGCGGTCTTATCACATGGACCAATGCGTAAGGTTTTCCAGTCTGGAGACCTACATGTGGTAAAATAAAAAGCGTTTTGCTGTTTACCTCAGAGACAGGCAACTCGCTTTAAAATAGCCTGCTTGGGTGCCTCTGCAGAGCTCCTCTTGTTTGGACAAGCACGTTTGCTCTGGTGACTATTTGAATGATGACTCACTCGAACAAGCCAGGGCACCCTACCCCACAAAACCCCAAACTGCTGACTTAGGGCTTGGGATGCAAATCCGCCAGGAAGCGGCGTTTCCCCGCCGAGGGCCGGGACGCCCAGACCTGGTCACTGCTGCACGTCGCAACAGGACGCGCCAGTACAGCCGGGCTGCTCGGGGCTCGGCACCAGGCAGCGCTCCTCCCGCGGCTCCGAGCCAGGCCGGCAAGAGCAGCTTTCGGCCGAGTACAGGCACGGGTGCTTGTCAAATGTGTCTGTAAATCACGTTTGGGGAAAGACTGGCATCAATGAAACAAGTTAAGTCTAATGCTATGAGACGAAAAAGTAGAAAATGTAAAGCAGACGGGTAAAATGCAGCGCTCGAAAAGAGAAAAACCCTACTTCAGCCGCAGTTCTTGCCTTGAGGACAAATTCAAAGCAAAGACGACAGGAATAAACAAATTTCATAAAATATTCTTGCTCTCATCGCACTTCTCAAGTTGCTTTTTTTTTTTTTTTCCCTTTTAATATTTGTGCTCTGCAAAACCGACAGCCTGACTGCAATTTCTTTGTTCGCCCTCGGAAGGGCTGGCGGCAGGCGGGTGCAGGACTGCCTGCCCGGCCCCTGGTCCCCTGCTCCTCCGGAGCCACAGCAGCGCCCGGCTCGGATGCGAGCCTGCGCCCGCCTCGCCGGTGGCACTCCTCCAGCGACTTCCACTTTTGTCTCGCGAAGCATGTGAGAGTCACAACCCGTGATGTGCCCAGCGGTAATTGCCGTATCAATTTCGACGCTCCCCCGGCCAGAGCAAGGCCTGTAACTGTAAACCATAAACCTTTTAATATCCCGCTCAATTACGAAGAAAACAACTTCTGAGCAGCAGCACCGCGGCAGCATCGTTCGGAGCTCGCTGCCGTTTATTCCAGGGCGACCTGGGGCCTGGCTAGGGATGGCGAAACCACGCGGGGAGAAGCGGTGTCGAGAGATGCTGTCAGGGAGACAGAAGCAGAGGCAGCTCTTCTCCATGTCAGCGATGATGTCGGTGCCGCCCAACCCCTTCCTTGCCGACCTCACTGAAGAGTTCCAAATGCTGGAACGCACCGAATGAGAAGAGAGCTAACAAGGGGGTGGCAGGCCACCAGACCGTGATCTGGTGCTAGGGCAGCCCACAGACTGTTTACAAATCCAAGAGAAAGAGCCTAGGAATTAAGCAACTCACTTGGGCGCTGTCCTACAAAGCAGTCTTACAACTGCTCTCTTATTTACAAACAGTTATCAAGGAAAGGTAAACAAGCTGAATGACTGTTTGGAGTTTATAAAACATTCCCATCCACTGTAGCCTTTGAAAAGCAAGTCAGATGCTTCGCTGAAGCAAGAATGAGATCAGCAGAACTCGCTTCCAATCCCCGACGCCAAATCCCCGAGTTCCTTGTCACCTTACCAGCCCTTTGCTGGGCTGACGGTTGGACTCGATGATCTCAGAGGGCTTTTCCAACCTTAATGACTCTGTGATTTACACCGAAGGCAGCTTTTCTCGCCCAGGAATTAAGGGGCAGGTTTTGGAGGCGCGCAGGCACGCAGCCTCGAGCAGGCTCCCACCTTGCTCCGTGCAGACCTGACCCGCTTTTGTCTCGCCGCGCCGTGAGCTGGGCTTTGTTGCCATGGTGAAAGCTCTGACACATTTCGTTTTCCCCCTAATTTCCTGCTGCGCTACAAGCCACCGATGCTTTGCAACTCGCTGCTTATCAGCACAGCGACAAGGAACCCCGCCACCACCCACACAAATGAAGAACGGATTCGGCCACGTGCCGTCCTTGCCCGGTCACTCTGCCCACAGCATCCTTCAAGGCAACTTGAGTTACACCTCTGCTACATCAAATCTCTCTCGCCTCATCTGGATCAGGATGGCTTAGGCACCCCCTTCGTGTTTTCTCAGGACCTGCAAGATTTTATATACTTTTGAAGAGTTTATCTTGCATCCTAACACCATCCGCCTTTAAGTTCAAGACATTTAATCACCATCCAAAACTGCTGCTCTACAGGAAAAATAGGCATGCCTGTCCTGATTTTGATTGCGACAACTGACAATCCCAGCCTTTGGACAACCTGACAGCCCAACTTGGAGCGCCGAGGCCCTGCTGTCACACGTGCTCTCACATCAGCTTCCACTCCCGCACTGACGGGCGAGACGCAAGAGCTCCGAGCGCTGAAACAACGCAGGGTTTTTGTAAACCTCGATCTGCAAGACAGAATACGCAGTTCTGCTCACAGAGCAGAGCATGCTGACGTCCTCGAACCAAACCAGAATTTTAGGCCTGCCATCTCCCGCAGCGTGTATTAGAAAGAAGCACTAACAGCTGCTTCCCTGTCCTCCTGGAGACACGGAAGCACGGTCAGTAAATTCCTTACGCTCCTACAGTCTCTTGCAAGGGTCACCCACGAACCTCCTGTCCTGAGAAAAAGCAAACAGTGTTTGCACACGAGGGACAATTGGTTTCCCTACGCTCTCAAGCAGCTCTGAGATTCTCAGCTGAAGTTTTCCCACAGACAACCCTTGGTAGGAACCGGCTGATGTTCCACGGGCTTTACCAGCACATCTTCTGAGACATTTTTTCAGAACTGCTTGCCTTGTTGGCGTCGGATTCGGAGCAGAGCACGCAAGTGCGACCGCTGCCAGCAAGAAAGATGGACTAAAGGTGTGTTTCTCCAGGGAACTCACCAGTACGGCACCACAGACGGGCTTTCCAGGTCCCTGAAAATGTATCAAAAGGAACTAGACGATTTCATGACCCTCATAATTAGAGGCTGCATCCCACCCTTGCCATAAAAAAAGGTGGTACAGCCGCAAATCCCACGCTGCAATTCCCGTATGCTCCTTGGAGCTCACGCGAAGGAGCTAACTTCATACCCGACTGTCTCATCGGAAAGCAAAAGCAACGATCCAGTTTTGTCTGCGGTACCAAACCGGGACCAGCAGCGCGCACACAAACAACGGAAAGCGGAGATTAAGGCCCACATGTCTAGCAAATGACTCAGAAACTGCAGAAGCGCCTACTGAGTCGGAAAATACCTATAGTCAGTCTTCGCTTGTCTTTTTACTGGGTAACGGGAGGCTCAACTTGGATGAAAAAAATATTACTATTTTGTTCTGACTAAGCACAGGTTTCCCCGTGCAGCTCAGCTGCTGTGGGAAACGCACATCCCCTGCAGCTCTGCCAGGGCAGTGGGCACACAGCACCCACGCACCAGCCAACCCGGGAGGTACCTACCGTGATTCCCTTCTCCCCCACCAGCTTTGTATTTTGTTTCTAATAATACAAAAGAGCTGAACTAACCAGCAGAAAGGAAAAGTCTTTGCTGCCTTTCTTTTTTTATTCTCTCTTGCGCTTCCCAAGGCACCTCAGGTGAAAAACAACCACCGCAGGAGCCAAATATTAAAATCCTTGCACACAGAATGAATCGGAATGATTTTTATCGGTTTCCAATGAGATTGTGCTTGAAAACAAACAGTCGCTGTACAACTGACAACCGCCTCCCCGTGCACAACCATAGATGGGCTCTGTACAGCTCAGAGCGTATTTCTTAATAGCTACCGGGTAACCACTCTGCTTGTTTCACGGCACATTTACGTGTGCAGAACAAAACCAGTAGTAGAGCTAAGCTACATAACAGTCAGTCTTACTGGGGGGAGCAGGGGGAAGCCCTACGACCCCAAGAACTGCCGAAACCAGCTACAGCTGTTACCAGCCCCAGGGATGCAGACGATACCAGGTACAACAGAAGCTTCCCGCAAAATTAAGCTATTGTCTTCTGGCCACCCGGTGATGAGAAAACCTACCATAAATCAAGTGGCACGTTATCCTTCCCCTGTTCCTAGGCAGGGGAAAGGCCAGAACCATTCCCCGCAGCAGCCCGAGGGGCTCCAGCGAGCTGCACGGCGTTTGCGTCGGCACAAGTCGGGAGCGGCCTCGGCCGGGAGATGCCGCGCGCGCTGCCAGCAGCCCTATCCGTCAGCGGCACTCCAGTCTAGCTGATAACCTTGACAGAGCCACTTGCAAGATTACAGCCCAAGGATTTCCTACAAGCACATCCAGAGAGGAAAGACTAAGTACAAAGACCAATACTTTTCATCTTCAGTTGCTGCCAGTGCTACTCAGCTTAAACTAAAATTTAGGAAGGACGGAAACATGGCCACGCTGTTACGGTAACTGGCCAAACGGCAAAGGTTTTTCGATAGCACTAATTACTACAGTGCCACGGTAACTACGGACAAGGTTAGAGATCAGTGCCTCTGTCTATCGTGGGAGTGCACAAACCCAGAGAGCAGACATTTCAGGATTTCGCCAGCCAACAGACCGGCTGGTAACGTCGCTCAGTAGTTCAGCTGGCAACTGTTTGCCTACAAGGCAGCAGCAATCCTGGGCCTCAAGGCAAAGGGATAAAGGCATAAAAGCTTTCCTGAAGAGATGGCAAGGAGGAGAAGCGAACAAACATGCAATGAAAAGGGGCACTGCTAGCGAAAGGAAAGCACGGACCAACATCTTTGTAAGGATTTAGACACACGGATGACGAGAGGCATTTTTTCACCTAGTTTCTTCACTTCCATTATAATGCAGCCCATATCCCAGAAGATCTGAACAGCCATGCCTACCTGCCCTCGGATGCACGCACACTGCCCTAGCAAGGGCAACCAGCCCGCGCAGCAGCACCGCCCCGGACCCCTGCGAGCCTTTAAGAGCGGCAGGGTACCTGAGCAGACTCTGTCCTTCCACCCCACAGACGGGAACCGGCTTCCAGTTAGGATGGCTGCTGCAATTCAGCACGTTATCTGATCAGACTTCACACACAATTACATACAGCTTGTCAACTCATTCCTTCCATTAAACAGACTTAGCTGTTGTGAAATGCTACAATTAGTTCTCAGGTGAAGCCTCATCAGCTTCAAGTCAGCTGCCTTTGCCCATCAGCAAGAAGCCTTGGGGCCTGAATGACACGGTCCCCCGAGAGGGACCAGAAACACACCTGGAACTCCCTGATGAGCCTGGAGGCAGGCAAAAAATCCAGGAGCGCTTCGGACAGTAGATCCCTGAACCTTAAAAAAAAGAAACCCCTGTGTCCGCAGCGTGATGCCCGTGGTTCCCCCGCAGGCCCGTCGCTGTTACGCCTCCTCACACGTTGCACGGGCATCTCTGCACATAACATTCTACGCGCGGGAAGAGGCCGTCCAGGAAGCGATACAGCTGAAAGTCCGAGTCAGCCAAAGAGTGAGTGCAAGCTGAGAGAGACTTGCTTAGGTAAGGAAAAACCTTAAAAATAAAATGTGTCTTCCCTTCTGTTGCAGAAATGCACGTCCACTTCCTCAGCTTGAAAACACTTCGCTGGGTCAGCCCCATTCAAAACTACTTCCAGCAGGACTAACCGTATTTTAAAAGTTAGCGGAGGGAGACATGAAACACCCATCTGCTTGCTGAAAGGCAGCAGACATACGCAGCCTCCAAATCCAGACTTTAATTGAAATACTTTAATCTGCTGCCGCAGCCCCACATTCTCTTGTATTCCCAGCAGCACCAAGGCGTGCGTTCTCCTAATGGAGCTCTGACAGTCGTCCTGCGCCTGGCTCCCTGTCAAACCACTCTAGCCTCCAGCTCCGGGGCCGCAGTCGCCTGCTGATACCCTACAGAGACTCCTTTTCTTCTAAACAGTCTTCAAAACTCGATAATTAATGTACTATAACTGCATCAGATACTTTAAGAAGTTGAAGGCAGAGCTTCCAATTGCCAAACCATACATGAAATAGCAAACGCCGAGGAGATACCAAACGACAATGAAAACATGACATTGGGCTGTCGATAACACAGTCACCTTCGGCATTACACAATACCAAAATTTAGGCCAGTCACTTCATCCATCTGCAAATCAAGACGGTAACTCAACGCACACAGATTGCTCCTGCGAGCAGCCCCTACTGAGAAGGCCAAGGCAGGACTCAGCTGCCTTGCTTTGGCAAGTTGGGCACGCCAGGCTCCCACTCCAGGCACGGGAAAGAAATGGGCAATTTTGCTCAGCTGCCCTGTTTCGGGGTGTGCTGAATCCCCCCTCCAGGCAAGACTTTTCCCACCAGCCGGCCCCAGGCATTCGCATCCAAAGCCAGGCGAAACACATCCTGCTTTGCTGCTCCTTCCTCTGCGCCAAAGGAGCGTTTTGTACGTGCATCAACGTCCCTGCTTTATTCTCCCGTGGCGTAGGCCCGCCAGCTCCTTCATACATGTTCTCAGGAACTCCAGCTCCCTGACTGCTGCAGGGAGGTCTTCCCAGCGAAGCGTTTGCCTCCGACAGCCTTCACAAACCCTGCCCACACGCCAGCCGCTCTGCACGACGCAGAGCGGGAATGCCTTTGCGCCCTCCAGCCAAGGGGCAGGGAACCGACGCTTGTATTTGTACCTTCAATTTCATCTCAAACCTTTAAAGACCAAAACGCTTTGGGGAAGACTATCTGCACTCCCGCCAGCTGCATACGATAACCGAGTTATAGCAGTAATCAAAGCCGCCATGGCCACAGAACACAGACTTATGCCCACTCCCCCACAGTAAAGTTCTGCACCTCCCACAGAAGGATGCTGGAGTCACTCGGAACGCACCGGTACTACGCAAGGACCAGGCCTTTTCCGCAGTTCTTCAATGTTACAGGAACCCCGTACCCAAACTGCAGCTGCCCAGGCTGGTAACTGTCCCTGACACTGGATGCAGAGGCCGCTGGGATAACCAGAAGGAACAGCAACGTTTCAGCGTAATCAGGACACGTGCTCTGCAAGAGTTAAACGCTCCAAGATAACGTCCGGCAAGGTATGCCACCGAAGGTCACGGGCAAGCCTATGGGCTCCCGGCGAGATCCACCTCGGTGGCAGATGCTCGGGCTGCCCCAGGATCTCCTGCCCACCCTCTGATCGCTGCTGAGGAGCGGAGCGGAGCTCGGCTCCCCCCGCAGACGCAGGCAAACGCTGTGCTATTTTTGAGCACAACGTGTCAGTTCCACTGGGTGTGGGAGTTTGTTTGTGTGGGTTTAGTATGATTCGACTACTTTGAAACTTGGCTGAAGCCACATAATTCCCTTTTTATGGAACCCCTTTGATGGCCGTTTAACGGAGGGGGTGAGGTTTAGCCTCAGCTACAGAGACTTGGGGTCCGAGTTACTAGAAAAAGACACGTAATGACTAATAATGAATCAGCCTTCGGTGGTTTCTTCATTTAAGTGTTAATGCAGTATATTAAACCCCCGGATTGGGATCAGCAGAAAGGCCCTGTCTGTAATCAATGAGCACAATGGCTTAACTAGAGAACTTCCAGATTGCTCTGCTTAAACCCCTGCAAGCTCCAAGGGGAGACACTTGAGTCGGTTTACCCCTTGTTCTGGTACGCTCGGCTAAAGGCAGCGTCTCACTCACAGCGGGACTGATGGGCGACAGCGGGACTGACGGGCGACAGTGGGACTGACAGCGCCCATCACCCTCACAAGGGGAAGTCAGAATTCGCACGAGAATCCCCTCAGCCAGGCAGAACTTCCACTACAGACCGTAACTTCTACTCTGCTGGCAACACCGGAGCAAATTCCTAAAGCTTTACTTTCACGGGGGAAAACATACAGCCCTTACGCAATCGTCTTGACGAGAGGAAGAAGGGGCGAGCTGCTTGGGCTAGCAGATTTCTAGAGCAATTGCACAAGGCTGATACGACCCAGTGAGGGTACGTGGGGAAAAAGGAGTTTAGCTGCTGCTTCCCTGTGAAAATATCTAATACCCGAGGAGCCCAGTCTCCCAGCAACATACTGCTATTTCCTTATTTCCTTCGAACGCGATTCCTCCTGGAAACACAAAGGAGAATACAGGCTCTAGAAACCCTAATTGGGCCTCCACAAAACCTTTGCGAGGCACCTACCAAGGAAAGAGACACCGATCCCTTTTTGTGTCAGAGCCTTCCCCTTCCCGCTCCCGTTGGCAGCAACGACGTCTCCTCGCCGGGGCAATTTCCGTACCTGCTCGAAGACACCACCACCCTGTTGACCGGCGTTTGTTTCGCTCCCGCAGCTTCGCCTTGTCTCCTGCCGTGGCAGCCCCAAAGCTCCGGCTCAGCCAGCGTTTGGGAGGAGGGGGCACTGGACAGGAGGTGGGAGGCAGCCAGGTTGAAGAGGCAGAGAAGACGGACCTGCCTCACCCCCCAATTAAGCTACCAGCACTACAGCTGGGAAGTAGGTCCCAATTGTCTTGGCTCTTTGAGACTGCTCCCCCTGCCCGAAGAAGCTCAAGGCAGGACAGGTGCCGTGGGCCCGTTGGTTCACCCTGTCCCTGCTGGAACATTGCCACCATCGCTGGCTCTCCTGGCCCCGTTTCTACGCATTTGCACCGTTAACCTCCAGGAGGTTTAAGGAATATTCCTTCTTATCCCCACTGCGGCAACTCTGCTTAGCCCAAGTCCATTTCTAGCTTTTAGGCTTTTACTAAACCTGCGCACCAAACGAGAGCTGAAACACAACTCTTCTGCAGCACACAAATGGTGAGAACAGAGGCCACGTGAGCAGCAGGAGCATAGATGCCTGAGGAATGAGCGATCCACAACCATCAGCCTTCCTTATGGCCAAGAGAAATAAGAAGCAGGACAGGCGAAGCACCAACGAACACTGAAAAAGAAAAGGAAAATGATTTAAAAAGGTGACCGTGCGAGGCCCTCACATGGCTCATTATGAAACGAGCAGCACCAGTATTGAACAACTTCCATTTGACACGACGACGATGAATCACGGCATACCAGCACGCAGCCCACTCGGAGATGAGCGCAGTCGGCGCGCTGACTGGAGGGAGCGACCGGTGGCCATCCCACAGCCACGTGCCTCGCTGCTGCACGTCGGAGGTAGGCAAGAGCAGGACAGAGCGGCCGCCAAGACTTCTCCACCCGCTAGGCTGAGCACGCTTCGCATTTGAGGAGGGAGAAGTCCAGGCAAGTCGTCACAGCTTCTCGAGGCCCCCACATTCAGCAACCGGAGCGTGCCAATTTGAGCCCGGTTCCTTCCAGAGCAGCAAAGCCTAATTGTCAATAAAGTCTACCAGCTGGATTTTTATCCTGGTTTTCAGTGCCACAGTGCCCACCTCCAAGGATTTCAGTGGAAACGTTGTTCTGCTGATGACTCCAACTCCCCCAAAGACGAGCCATAGAAAGTAAGCTGGTTCTCTCATGGACAGGAACGTCCTCTCCAAGGACAAGTAGAGATGCTTCCCATGCTCCAGAAGGGGCTCAGCTCCTTAAAAACTTGGGGACGGTGGGGGGAAATTAGCTTAATTCTAGCCTTTCTCCAATTGCGCTTGAAGCAGGGCTACGTTCTGCCAAGGATTAAAGCACCATGGGTTTGGGTCACTACCCAATAAAACGGTGCCGGGTAGCCCCTTAACATGTTCCCAGCTTTGCCCACCACCGAGCTATTACATAAAATGCTCCAGAACTCAAAAAGAAATGAACAGCCAGCCTGGAAGAAGTGAGGACAGCACACTGGACTTGGGAGGTAGCAGCGTTCTCCCAGGACCGTGAATTCTTATCCCTGCCTCAAGAGAAAAACGTAGGCGAAAATTAACACTCGTGTCCCAACAAAACGCTCAATAGGTGCAACGGTTTGAACTCACGGAATAAGGGAAGGCTTAACCTTTACGGCACCCCCAGCCACAGCCGCCCCTGCCCTCCCTCCTCATCCCCCACAGCTCCTGAAGACATCCAAGGAGCACGGGAACGTAAGGTCCGTGCTTCACAGGGCACGCACAAAGTCCCCTCCGCTAACATACACCGATCGACCCGCACGAAGAAACGTGGCATCAAAACCAACTCTGGTGCCTGAACAGAGCTGGAATTCTACGGGAGTCACTCGGATGCTTTATAAATGGAAATTGCGTGGAGAACAATTCATTCAGTAGGTCACTCGGGAGATTTTTCAGAACAGAAACAAGAAAGGGTTTCTTGTGAAAGCCGCGAAGAGACGAAGGGAAGGGGGACAGAAGGCAGGAAACACAAAAGGAGAGATGCAGCAAGCTATCCTGCAGGTGCCCAATTAATCCCAGTCAGAGAGCGGCTCCAGTTCCTGTCCAGCCATCAGAATAGCGCTCTCTTACAGAGCACAAGATTGCAACTTTGCATAACCAGGGACTGAATGTAAATTACTGGCTCGGTTGATACATAAATTGTCGACTGTTCCCTTCTATTTCATCGGATCCAGCAGAGACAATTATGAATACAGGCCTCCTGCCCTTTAGGATGATTAACATTCCCTTTCGTTAGTGTCCCCAACACTGCTGACCCACATTCAACTTGTGAAATTCAGTTCTATGTAAGCTGCAATGTTCTGTGTCAGCAGTATGTGCCAGACCGTCCGAGCCAGGCGCGCACAGCACACGCTCTCCTCCTCGCTGTAAATAAACGCAGTCCTCAGTTTCAAAACGGCTAGAGAAACCCCGGCCCGCTAACACGGGAACAGGCACCAGGCTGTTCTCTGCTTTGCTTTTTTAGGGAAAAGGGGACGCGAGCCAGGAATGCTCGAGCTGTTATCTTCAGATGGCGTGTCAAAGTCCGCTTGACCTGGTAAACGTCCATCCATAGGAAAGGAAAACAGACTCCTCCATCGCCTCATCGGCAGGCCGCCTCTGCATTCAGGAGCAGCAACGAAGGCAAGCCTTCGAGGCTGCTAATTTCACCTTCCGGAAAAGGTCTAAAGGGACAGGGTACAACACATTTTTAAGCTCACACGGACGTTCGCGCTGGAATTCCTTTCGAGACATCAGACGAGCGTGGTTCCCAAGGAGGGGCCGTGACGAGCAAACCAGCTTTTCTCTAAGAGAATGTGACACGGGGTCAAGTTTGCGCAGGGATTTGGTGGCTATATTTGAACGCTGCCTGATTCTTCCACGCAGCTACCACTGGAAGAGATCACCTCAGGAAGGGGCTGCCAGCAGGCTCAGCAATTGGGCTGCGTTTGCCGCCCGCGATGAAAGAATGCTTTCAGATCCCTGAATGGGACCATTTTGCCACGGCTTTACTTTCGCCTAAGTCACTTCCATTAAGTCCAACTATTAAAAGTAGTACCGTGGTGAAAATAAGCTCTCGCTAGCACGCTCTTGTATTCCCACGGCCATTCAAAAAAGCCGTCCCATACAGATCCACCCTTTCCAACGCGTTTCACCCCAATGCCTCCCCTCCCAGAGCAGCTCCTCTCTCCTTCCCCGCTCCTCTCCCAGAGCCAGCGGCGACGGCCCCCTCGGCCAAGGAAAGAGTATCGAAACAACGGTGCTCAGGGCTTGCAGGCCAAAAACAATCCATTTGCTGGCACTCCTCTTCACGGGCTGGGATTTGAAAGGAAACCTGACCTCAGAGCTGAGAAAGCTTCCCGGTCAAGTTTCAGCTCCCAGCTATTCCAGCTCAGCCTCCCAGGCACCGGCGCCGCCGAACAGAGGGCACTTGTTCCAGCGCAGGTATTGCCCCAGGCTCGGAGAGCGCTCGGGGCTCAGGGGGATCGCATCTCCCCCGGCAGCGCAGGGAGACGAGCAAGCACACCAAACCCGCCCCGGCAGCAACTCGCAGGCTCCAGCAGGCCCAGCGGCGGAGGCAGCTACCGAATCTACCATCCCACCAGAAAAGAGCTTCCTAAAGCCAACAAACCACCCTCGGCCGCTTCACGGCAGCAGGAACGAGCGTCAACTGCGGCTTAGCAAAGCATGAGTTTTTCAAGCTTAGCGTCCTCTTCCATCATCCACAGACAACCCATAAAATCCAGCCTCAGCCCTGTGGACGTTGAACAGCGTTTCAAGGCAAAATTTGTGCATGTTTTGCTGCTCTTCAGAAAAAAAAAATTAAAAATCAACTATTCTCATGCAAAAGACGGTCTCCACTTCAGCGTTTCGCGACCTTCAGAGTTAGCGCCGCTCAAAAGAGACCTCGACTCAACGAGGGAGGCCGAAAACAGGAACGGGGCAAGTGGCTACAGGAGAGATCTCTCCTCAAGAGGAGCCGTCTCCTGCATTTGAAGCACCTGAACTCACCGCCCCTGCTTCTGCATCAGCAAAGCCCAGCTTTATAATGGGGAAACCAAGGGCCAAGCCTCGCACAAAACAGCGGCAGCTGAAGCGCAAGCCGGGTTGTGGCACCCGGCGCTTGAAGGCACAGAGGCGGATGTCAACTCTACACGAGACAGGCAAATGCAGCCCAATTCTGAAGAGAACCGTCCAGGACGGTGTTAAGCAACCGATTTTTAACTGAAATTAATTTCACTTCGCTATCTAGGCCAAAAGCCAGCGCTCCAACAAACAAAAGTAACTTTGGATTTGCACTAACCTTTCGAGATAAGGTAACCCTTGAAATTTACAGGAGGACGAGGAAAGCAATCAAGCCAACACCTTCACGGCCTCCACCTGCGGCGCTTCCAGGGCACTGTAGGGTAGCCCAGGGCAGGGCGGTCGCGGAGGCGAGCGGGATTTCGTCAAGGCCCGTCCGCTCCCCGCTGCCTTCCCAACCCCACTTCTGCTTCCACCGCAATTTGCAAGTTTCTGGAGGAGACTCTGCCGGCAGCAGCCCGCGCC
>NW_009259422.1:464394-467916 GCF_000687185.1 Egretta garzetta | reverse complement strand
CCGCTGTGATGCGCTGTCCCCAAAGCCAGATTATCCACCTGGCCCGTGGCGCTCAGCACCTGTAAGCCGGGTATCTCGACGCTAATAGGGGCTCATCCTCCGGCTGTCATCAAAGCCTCGCGTAGCTGAGGTGCGCTGCTGCAGATCGCCCTCCGAAACGAGCTTTGCTGTGGTTTTTTACAGCGCTGCATTCGCGTGTCTAAACGCTCGGTCGGTAGATGGCTTCAGGAGGCCCCTCTGCAGAGTCGATCTGGCGGTCGTGCGTGGAATAAAACCCGTTTAGTTGTCAGCCAGAAGTCAGCGCACGTAGGAATAGACGTGAATTGGTCATTGTGACCGTCAGGAAGCGCGGCGGTTCCTAGCCAGCCAGGCTTTTTCCCCGGCGCTAGCAGGCTGCAGTAGCCACTGGAAGGGCCTCATCTAAAATGTCCTTTTCTCAGGAACAGGATGAGCCAGGGAGACTCGAATCCGGCTGCAGTTCCACATGCCGCTGAAGATATTCAGGGAGATGACCGGTGGATGTCGCAGGTATGGCTGGGGAGGGGCGGCGGTCATATGAGCTCGAAGCCCCTTTACTGGGGGGGCTGCTGGGTGTGTGCTGGCTGGGCCCCCTCTGGCCAGTTCCCGTTCCGAGGTCGTAACGGCCCTGCTGCCCCAGAGCCGGCAGGCAGTCGGTACGTGTCTTGTAACGATGAAGCAAAGCAAAAAGCGGCTCCATTGCGTGACCTGAAAGCTGCCCCTGCGAAACCGTTGCAGAAAACGCTCCAGCCGGCCCACTGGCTGGGAGAAATCGCCGACCCCTGTTGTTAAACAAAGCGCAAAAGCAGCGCAGTCCAGCGCGCGTCTTTGCGAGGGAACGACAAAGCTGAACATGGGAGAGGCGAAGCGTCTGGACTGCCCATCCCTGGCTGCGGCGCTTCCTCCTGGGCGGGGAGAAAGAGCCGGCGGGTACTCGCCGCAGTGACCAACCGCTAATTTCTCCGTTCTGTATTTGTTGACTAGAACAGGCGTCTGGCGGGCTGACAGCTTGCGTAGCGGCCCCGAGGTTGTTGCTGGGGTCTGCGGAGGTGGGAGGAGTGTCCGGCAGTTCACAGGCTAACGCAGAGAAGGGTGTCGGAGGGAGGAGGGAGCAGCACGCAGTTCAAGAGCAGGGGGAACTGGGTTTGGGCAACTGTCCCCTTCTGTCCTGTGGCAGCGATACCCATGCGGAACTGTCAGCTGGAGCTTACCTGGCTGCTTTCTTTCAACAGCACAATAGGTTTGTCTTGGACTGCAAAGACAAGGAGCCCGACGTGCTCTTCGTGGGTGACTCCATGGTGCAGTTGCTACAGCAGTATGAGGTACTGTTCAAGAAAGGAGGGAGGGTACAGGAATCAGTGTTTCTCTAATCCAGTAACTGATGGTCACGTGTAATACTGACGACCGCTTCTGTTCTGTTCCGATTTTACTGCCGTGCCTTCAGTTTATTGTCCCCTGCTTCATAACTTCCCAGTGCTCGTACAAAGCCGTGCCGGTTTCTCTCTGTAAGCCATTTGCAGTCTTTCTCTGAAGCCGTCACCGACTGCCTCCATTCTGACACACGTGCACAACCCCTTGCTAGTTCCTCAAATCTCAGATTCCAAACCCGAGGGCACGCCATCAGAACCTCTGTAGGTGTCTCTCATGTGGCTGGAACACGTTTATTAACCCTCTAGCACTTGGGGTTCTGTAGGCATTGGCACGCTGGCTTTTCTCCAAAACTCTGTTGCGGCAAAGAAGAGTTCTCCCACTGTGCCATGGTGGCAGCTGAGCAGCTTTGTTCTGCAAGAGCCGCTTCTGTTTTCTGTAGTTTTGTTACCTGGCGATGAAAAGAATTTCTTCACATCATAGATGCCTTCTTGAGAAGCCCTGTACTTAGGGAAGCTGGGGACATGGCAGTCTGCAACAGATCCAGCACTCTGTGTCGCTGGCGAGTTGGGCAAATAGCTGCTGGGGAGGACTTCCCCTTCCTTTGGGCCAGGGCAGAGCGCTTGAATGTCATCAGCTCCAGCTCTTCTGGACATCCCAGTAAAGCCTCATCCTGTGTTTAAATGCCCTTTATGGAAGTGACTTTTTGGAGGAGGTCTCACAGCTCCTTTCGGTGTCCTTGAAGACGTCATTTGCCTGTGTAGTGTCTCTCTTTCATGGTCAGGATGCTGCTCTGAAATAGCAAATTGATTTCTGATTGCAGATATGGCGAGAGCTCTTCTCACCACTTCATGCGTTGAATTTTGGGATTGGTGGAGACACCACAGGGCACGTTCTGTGGAGACTGAAGAACGGCGAACTGGAGAACATTAAACCGAAGGTATAAGCAGAAAGCCAAACCAGGCAGCCCTGTGCTGACGTAGAAAAGGCTTCGGTGCTCGAGTGGTGCAGAACCGAGTGAGCCGTTACCCTTAAGAGAACCTTTTGTCTGAGCAGCCGGTGGCACTGAGCGTGCGTTGGCTATTGCGATGTGTTTGGCCAAACCAGAGGTGCTTGGGAACAGAGCTGCACCTCTCCTCCGTGGGGTTTACGCTGCTGAATATGCAAATCAGAAGGTGTCATCCATAAGTAGAGGCCGCCTTCTAGTCCTAGGAAAAATGGCGGTCAGGCCTATGATTTACCATAGCTAGGTGTAGTTTGGAGCTGCAGTGTGTCCGTCAGGCCGGACGCGCGTTCTCGGCCTCTGGAGAGGGACGGTGAAGTATTTGTTGAAGTGGTAGCGCTGATGTTCGGGATGCCTGGTGAGGATCAGCTTCCCTGTCCGCGCCTACAGCTGCAGCCCTGTTGCGAGCCTCTTTACTGAAAGCGGTGGGCAGCACGTACCCCAGGTAGGGAGGCAGCATCGCTCGGATTCGAGCCTGCTTTTGGACAGTATAAAGCAAAAAGCAGAGCTGTACGTCTGTCCCTGCCCCTAAGGAGCTTACGCTGTGCCGTGTAAATACGTTACCCTCTTTTTTTGACTGAGGTAGCCTCCTGCAAGTATGTTGGCCAGGAGGCTCTGGAACGGGTGGGCGCAGACACCTCTTGGGCTGTCCAGAACAGCTTCAAGTTGAGTTCTTTGTCTGTACTGAGGGCCAGAACAGAAGCTTGCCAGATGCTATTCAGAAATGGGCGTAACTGTCGGCTGAAGACCCCTTGCAGTCTGGGTGTAGCCTTAAGCCGGCCGCTTTATGTAGCTTGCTGGTCGCAGGAGATGTTGCTACATGCTTTTTAGAGTCTGCAAGCCTGCCACAACCCGTCCCGAAAAAGTTGCAAACGTTTTTTTCCTCCTCGTAGGTCATCGTGGTTTGGGTTGGAACAAACAATCATGAAAACACAGCAGAAGAAGTAGCAGGTGGAATCGAGGCTATCGTGCGCCTGATAAACACCCAGCAGCCACAGGCCAAAGTGATCGTGCTGGTACGTCTCGTGGAGCGCTGTGGAAACAAACCGCTCGGAGGAAGCCCCGTGCTCTCCGTGCCGCGCCTCTGCGATGCTGCGAGTCGGGGATCGTTGCCGGGGAGGGCAGCCTCTTTA
>NW_009259422.1:459730-463896 GCF_000687185.1 Egretta garzetta | reverse complement strand
CCTCCCTTCCTTCCCTTGGAAGTCGTTCTGCTGAAAAGCCCCTCCAGAGACGGGCGCGGTCGTTCCCCTTAGCGGTATTGCTGTCCCACTTAGAAATGGTGTTGAAGTAGTCCTGTGAGGGGGAAAAAAGGTGCCCGGATCAGAGCTGGCATTAGAAAGAAACCCTAGCTGGCTTCCTTGTCTTGGCAGGTGAGCCGCTGCCTCGCCTGCCTTCAGCAGAGCACGGAAAGCTTACACGGAGAGTGCAGCTGATTGATATATTAAGGGCTGGGGCGGGGGGGGAAAGAAAGCAAGTGCTGTGCCAGTCGTGTTTGTAGCTCATCTGGCTCCTTCAGTCGCGTTTCGAATTAGGTCCTCATGGACAAAGCCTGACTCGAGGGATGAGCTCCGCTTGTCACAGACATCTGAGCTCTTGAAAGGCAGCCTGAACTGGGAGGGAAAGCAGGCGGCGTTATGCCGTCTTGTCGTACGAAGCTCTTTTTTGCCTCCTTCTCGTGCCAGGGCCTGCTACCTCGCGGAGAGAGGCCAAACCCGCTGCGGCAGAAGAATGCCAAGGTGAATCATCTGCTAAAAGCCTCGCTCCCCAAACTGCCCAACGTCCAGCTTCTGGATGTGGACGTCGGCTTCGTGCACTCAGATGGCACCATCTCGTACCACGACATGTTTGATTTCCTGCACCTGACGGGAGGGGGCTACGCAAAGATCTGCAAACCCCTCCATGAACTGATCATGCAGCTGCTGGAGGAGACCCCCGAGGAGAAACGAGCTGCCCTGGCCTGAGTAGCTGATGTCAGCATTAACAGCATCACCCAGCCCATCAGATCAGTTCTGTCACTGGCACTACAGAATCCTTCTTTCTTAAAGCACTTTCCATTGTAGAATGTTACCGGATGTTCGTACCTAGTGTTTTGAGAGGGAAGGCTAATGTTTAACTGGTCTTGTACGTGTAAGGGCCAGCTTGGTTGGTTTTACTGCAGGAGGAAATTAGCT
Source organism: Egretta garzetta (assembly GCF_000687185.1). Classification (NCBI taxonomy): domain Eukaryota; kingdom Metazoa; phylum Chordata; class Aves; order Pelecaniformes; family Ardeidae; genus Egretta; species Egretta garzetta. The sequence continues at coordinate 462,906 of NW_009259422.1, read as the reverse complement.
GAAGAAGAGTTTTACTTTTAAACCATTCCTCATTTAAACCGAGAACAGGGCTGTCACTCTGTGCCCCTCTCATGTCTTGTTGCTCTGTGGTTGTCCTAGAACCCCTGTAGCCTGTCTCCGACAGCCCGCGCACAGCTCCCGGCTCACCGCTCCTGGCTGTAGGGATTGTGCTCTGTGTATTAGCCTGTGAACAAGAATCACATTCCACTTGCATAACCCAGAACAGATGCATTTTTCCAAACTCGGTCCCACCCTTTAAAGGGGCTTTTTGGGGGGTTGGTCTTTTTTTTTTTTTTGTCTCCTGGGGGGGTTTTAAGTGACACGTGTTGCTTTCTCACTCCTCCTTCCTGTCCTGGCTGTAGGGATTGTGCTCTGTGTATTAGCCTGTGAACAAGAATCACATTCCACTTGCATAACCCAGAACAGATGCATTTTTCCAAACTCGGTCCCACCCTTTAAAGGGGCTTTTTGGGGGGTTGGTCTTTTTTTTTTTTTTGTCTCCTGGGGGGGTTTTAAGTGACACGTGTTGCTTTCTCACTCCTCCTTCCCAAAGCAGCACGAAACTGGAATTCAGAAATGTGAAGAAACAAACGGTTAACCAAACTCGTGTAACACTCCCAGGCGCTTCTTCCTGCGCTTATCTCACCAGGCCTGCTGGCCGGGGCACCCTTCCTCCCACCTGCCTCTCCCTCGCTGAGGTGCTGCTGCCTGCCCCACGCGCTGCTCCCGCCCGTGTGCGCTGTCGCTGGCTTTTAACAGTTGTGCAGTTTGGGATTTTAATTATCCGGTAAACACTGCACGAGGCAGTCGCTTCCTCCTTGCTCCACTAGGACTGTTATTTCATCCCTCCGAGATGCCTGGGCCACAGGGCTCTTTGCAGTGCCGATCCTTGTTTGTTTGGTTTTTTTAAGTATGACACTTCATCCTTTTTTTTTTTTTTTCTTTCCAAGGGAAACCCCTATGAATAGCCCCCTTCCGCAAGGCCTAAGGCAGTCTGAAGCTTTACAGATTCCAAGGTGTACATTTCTTTATCGCTTCTGTTTTACTTGTATAAACATTTTACTCGAGCAACTACAGCCTTTCGCAGTAAGAGGTGAGGTCGAGCCGCGCGTTTGGCTGCCCGGGGCCCTCCCCCCCCCCCCCAGCCAAGGGGGCCAGAGGGGCAGGTGCCCTCCTACAGGGGCTGCGGCGAGGCAGGATTTCGGTTTGGTTTTTTTGGTTAGGAGGGCTGCTCGTAGTCTACTAACGATGGTGTGCACGCTGCCCTTCAATTAAAAGTGAAAGGTTTGGACCCGAAAGGCAGAGCCCTAGATGAATAGCTAACGATACTTGCAAATAAAACCATTTTAAACAAAGTCTGTTCCTCCTTGGCTTACCTGCCGGAGTGGGAGCGTGGCGGTGCCGCGTGGACCTGGCCGCGGTTCGTGCTGCGGTAGCTGGCCCAGCGCAGCTCTGGGCGCTTCTTCCCGCCGGAGCGGGGCCTGGGGTCAGGCGCGCTCGCCTCGGCAGGTAAATCGCGGAGGAACGGAGAGCTTTTAGGCGGGCGCTTCGTGCCGCGTTCCGAGTGAGGGGTGTGTAGGTGTCTGGGTTGCTTGCTGTGCCCTGCTGCGATGAAGTACATAGGTACTGTATATAGTCTGTCTGCCCTTTTTTGTAATAAAGGGTGCTGGTGGTTAATGCAGTCTGTACCCTAGCATTAAGGAATACTTTAACGTGCCCGCTACGTTCCCCCCCCCTTCCCCTAGCTTTGATCAGAGCAGGATTTCTGCCTGGATTGCATGCGTAGTGTGTGTTCTGTTTCCGGTATAGGTGATCTACGCACAGATGAAGGAAAGGTGAAGCGTTGCACTTGCCAGGGTCAGAAGTAGGAAGGTTCGGAGTGTGGCGGTAGAGGAGGGGTGGCAGTCCTACCCCCAGGACCCAGACTAGGGACGCGCTGCTCCCCGAGGCTCGCCCGGCCTCTGCGCTCCGGAGCTCCGCTGCCTCGCAGGACGGGCTGTAAGGGAACACTCACTGCTCACGCTTCTGATGATAAGATGCTCGCTGGAGAAGCTGGGGCAAGGGAGAGCGGAAAATCAAATGTTAAGAATACGCCACAGCGGAGGATTCCTGGGGAAGGGACTTACCGCACCCCTCTGGGAGTCGGGGTAGAACACGTTCCGCTCCCTGGGAGCTTTTCAGGTTTCCAGGCTTGCATGAAAAGGCAGCATGCTAGCGAAACCAGCCTTCCGAGGCTGGGGACGCTCTGCTGGCTCCGCTTAGGCTTGGCTTGCTAAGGTGCCCACTCTGCGCTTGGGTCTGTGCTCGCGGCCCTCCTTCTCCGCTCCCGTAACCGTCTCCGATACTGCTGGCGCTGCGTAAGGAAAGCCAGGACGGCTTCCTCTCCGCTCAGGCTGTAGCTCTGCTTCCCACTGCCTAGCAAGAAACTGTCCCGCTCCAACTGCAAGGTGTGCGGGAGGGCGAGGAGGGGTTCTCCCTTCTCACCAACCTGGTACTAAAAACCGGGCGCCTCGCCGCAAGGCAGACAGAAACGCTTCGGTTCCTGCTCTGGGCGACCGCTGTCCCTGGGGATCGGGGCTGGGCTCCCCCTGCCCGTCGTTGTTAAGGGGTGCCTGGGAAGGAGCCGGCTCTGGGGGGCTTCTCCCCTCCATGAGCACCCCAGTTGCATTTGACAGCTCTGCACCGGAGCCTGCCATCGCCTCTGCGTGAGCGCTGCCAGCTTCGTATTTATTGCAGCAGGGAGGAAAAACAGAAGATGTGAAAGGACAGGAAAAGTCTCTCTTGTAACTTGCCGGGGGGCGGGAGGATGGCCACGGGAGGATGACCACAGGGTGGGACTGTGAGGAGGAAAGCCCGTACCTACCCCCTGCCTGCAGGCCCTGCCCTCTCGCCGCCCTGCGCCTTCCCTGGGACAAACAAAAAAATTGTCATCCTGCTTTGGCAAAAATGCATCGGCTGGTAGAACTCACTCTGTTAGCGCCTATTTCGATATAAATGTCGGTGTTTCCCCCTCCCTGTTGCAGCGTGTCTGTGTGTGCGCCTAGGCGCCCGCGTCTCGCCTTCCCTCTCTCTGCTGCTGACCGGTTGCCTTTCGTTTGCGCGGGGGCCGGGAGGTGCCGCCCCGCACAGAGCTGCCGGACAAACCGCCCGCCCGCGGCACTCGCAGCCTCCCCGGG
>NW_009259422.1:458328-459522 GCF_000687185.1 Egretta garzetta | reverse complement strand
TTGCAGCGTGTCTGTGTTTGCGCCTAGGCGCCCGCGTCTCGCCTTCCCTCTCTCTGCTGCTGACCGGTTGCCTTTCGTTTGCGCGGGGGCCGGGAGGTGCCGCCCTGCACAGAGCTGCCGGACAAACCGCCCGCCCGCGGCACTCGCAGCCTCCCAGGGGCCTTGGGAGCCACGCTCAGCCACCTCCCCGCTCCTCCTTTAACGCCTGTTCTCTTCCCCGCTTTCCGTCGCTTGTTTTTCCTCTCCTCTCGCCGTGCAGAGCCTGGGTCCTGCACCCAGGGGGGGTCAGCCAGGCTCCGCAGGGGAGGGGAACCGGTGTTTTGGCCCTCCAGCTTGCGTTTGATTACTCAGTGATTGATTCTGAATAGCCCCGAAATGAACAGGGGACGCGCGTCACCGCGCGATCCGACTTACAGCCATCCCAGCGGAGGCGAAACTCGAGTTTGACCAGCAGCTCAGGAGTCGGTTGGAGCTCTGCTTCTAGCTCCTGCATGGGCGCCCGTCTGTCCCCCAGCAAGTTGTTCCATCTGCTGTCAGCATCACCACCCGTAACCTGGAAACAACGCGCAGACTGTCCGAAAAGTGCTTTGGGATCCTCGGTGAGAGGACCTATAGAAATAAAGTGCACAATAGCAGCAGCGTCCTTGTCTCCTTACGTTTGTCCCGCAGGAAGCAGAGGGAAAGCGGCGGCGGGGGTCTTGGACGTCAGTTTGAGCCTAGAAAATGGCTTTCTGCGAGGTTACATGGGGCTGAGCTGTTCTGGGGGGGGATTTAAAGGCAAAAAAACCCCAATCGCCCGGTGCTGGACACAGAGGGGCCCTGGCCAGGGAGGAGCCCCCGAGCCCTGCACCAAGCAGGGAGCAGGATTTCCTCCTCCTGCAGCAAGCCAGGGCTGGGGCCGGCTCCTGCATCGCTCACACCATGGTGACCGCAGCAGCTCCTCTGTCCTGACCAGGCGGCCGCACCGACAGGTCCCAGTTTGGTGCTGGGGGCTGGCAGCGTCCCTGCTGCGCCCATTGGGGCTGGGTCAGGTCGCTGATGGGGGCGTCTGGTGGCCGATGGTCGCTGCCACGTGTTGGGGCGCGACAAGCCTGTGAATGAGGCCGCAGGCAGCACCAAACGCCTCCCAGCGCTGCCAGCCACAGGGGCGGACACGGAGCTGGGGCTGGGGAGGCCCCGCTTACTCCCGCCCCC
>NW_009259422.1:454802-455020 GCF_000687185.1 Egretta garzetta | reverse complement strand
GTGGGGTGGCCCTGAGCCCCCCCGGGCTGGGCTCTGCTGACCCCCATCTCTTGCCCCCCGGGCTGGCCGCCGCAGAAGAAGGATTTCCCCAGCAACAGCTTCTACGTGGTGGTGGTGGTGAAGACGGAGGATGAGGTGTGCGGGGGGGCTCCGCCCTACTACCCCCTCTCCAAAGGTGCCTCGCCAGGTACGCCGGGGGGGCCGGGGGAAGTGCCCGC
>NW_009259422.1:454102-454497 GCF_000687185.1 Egretta garzetta | reverse complement strand
TCTGCGCCCGAGGCCAGCCCAGGGAGGAGAGCACAGCCACCGTGGTGGTGACCAGCCCTTTCCCCACCCCAGTATTTCAAGTACGAGTTCCCCGAGGGAGTGGACTCGGTGATCGTGAAGGTGACCTCGGCCATGGCCTTCCCCTGCTCTGTCATCTCCATCCAGGACATCCTGGTAGGTTTGGGTGGCGGCACCTCCTGTCCGGGCGACCTGGGATGCCCGGCAGGGCTGACGGCCCCTCTGCCCCCGCAGTGCCCCGTCTACGACTTGGACAACAACGTGGCCTTCATCGGGATGTACCAGACCATGACGAAGAAGGCGGCCATCACGGTGCAGGTGGGCGCGGGGCTGTGCCGCAGGGCTGTGCCCCAGGGCTGTGCTGCCCCCAGCCCCTG
>NW_009259422.1:452290-452655 GCF_000687185.1 Egretta garzetta | reverse complement strand
GGGGGGGTCTGCCTGGGGGATTCCCGGGTATTTCACCCTCTCGAGCCCTTGGCAAAGCCCTCGGTTCTGCAGGGGTTCCCCACTGTCCCCCAGCTCCCTGGGGGCAAATCCCAGTGTCACGGGGACAGGGACATCCTGGGGCTCGGGCTTCACTGCTCTGGGGCTGGCAGGGCTGCGCTGGGGCTCGGGCGTCTCACCAGGTCTGTCTCTTCCTTTCCACGCCTTTCCGGGGACTCTCAGCATCGCTACTGGGTAGGTGCCAGCATCTGCTCTGTCCTTGGGCGCGAGCTCGCCCCCGTGCCAGGGCAGGGGCGCAGGGCGCTGCTCTGTGCCGAGCGGCTGCGCGGCCCCGGGACGGGGGTGCC
>NW_009259422.1:450264-450466 GCF_000687185.1 Egretta garzetta | reverse complement strand
GGAGGGAGGAGAGGGCCCCGCAGCACCCACGGGCCGGACTGTGCCCTCGCAGCGCCTTCAACAACATCCTCAGCAACCTGGGCTACGTCCTGCTGGGCTTGCTCTTCCTGCTCATCATCCTGCAGCGGGAGATCAACTACAACCGGGCACTCATGCGCAATGACACCCATGCCCTGGTAAGGGACGGGCGGCCGCCGGGCTG
>NW_009259422.1:448909-449277 GCF_000687185.1 Egretta garzetta | reverse complement strand
CCCCCCCCGCCTCCCCCAGGAACATCGCCACCATTGCCGTCTTCTACGCCCTCCCCGTCATCCAGCTCGTCATCACCTACCAGACGGTAAGCGGGGCCGTGGCGGCAGCAAAGGGGGGTCCTGGGAGCTTTGTGGGCTTCCCGTGATGGGGACATCCCTGGGTGTCCCCCGTGTCCCGTCCCGTCCCCCCCTGCTCTCACCGTGTCCGTGCGCGCAGGTGGTGAACGTCACCGGCAACCAGGACATCTGCTACTACAACTTTCTGTGCGCCCACCCGCTGGGGAACCTCAGGTGGGTTCAGGGGAGTCGGTGGGTGGCTGGGGGTCCCCTGCAGCCGAGGCGGGGGGCCCCGTGCCCCGGGGGGGGGG
>NW_009259422.1:443622-444028 GCF_000687185.1 Egretta garzetta | reverse complement strand
GGACAGCCCGGCGGCCGGGGCCGGAGCGCCCAGCCACGCTGGGGACGTTCCCGAGGGCTGGCAGGCAGCTGAGCAGGCAGGGGACGGGGAGGACACTGCTCTCCTGCGCACCCTGAGCCAGGGCGTGGGGACAAGGCACCTCTGCCGGGATGGGAACCTCCTGTTGGGCAGGCTGTGGGGGTCACGGTCATGTACTCACCTCCAAATGTGCCCCGATGGAGCTGAAGGGCTGTTGCGTGGCAAGGGAAGAGCCGGGAGGAAGGCACGTCCCCGCTGCACCAGGGTGGGAGGTGGATGTCACAGGGCGCTGGGGTGGCCGCGAGGTCCCCAGGTAGGGTGACAGCATCTCCACAGCCTGACGGTCCCCGTCCCGCCGGCAGGGCTCCCCCCCGCCGCAGACATGGCG
>NW_009259422.1:442174-442735 GCF_000687185.1 Egretta garzetta | reverse complement strand
GGGCAAAGGCTGCCGCGCCGTGCCCGTCCTCATGCCCCTCCGTCCCTCGGCAGCCAAGGACATGGCAGCGGGGCAGAGGACGCTGATGGCCCTGGGGAGCCTGGCGGTCACCAAGAACGACGGGAACTACCACGGGGACCCCAACTGGTTCATGAAGTAAGTGGGGGAGCGTGGCCCCGGGCGTGGGGACCCCCCTGCCCCGCAGCTGCCCGGAGCGGGCTCTTCCTGCTGTCCGGAGCACACGGCCGCGTGATGCCGAGCTTTCGGCTGGGAAGTAACGGTGGTTGGGGACCCTCTTTGGGAACAGGGGCTGGTGGGCACCCTAGGGATGGGGACGAGGGTTGGCCGCCCAAGGGGGGCACGGGTGCCGCATGGCCTCTCCCTCCGCCCCGCAGGAAAGCGCAGGAGCACAAGCGGGAGTTCACCGAGAGCCAGCTGAAGGAGGGCAAGAACGTCATCGGCTTACAGATGGGGAGCAACAAGGGGGCATCACAGGCGGGGATGAGCTACGGCCGGCCCCGGCAGATCATCAGCTAGGCAGCCCCCCTTGCCGCCCCCCGC
>NW_009259422.1:437421-441124 GCF_000687185.1 Egretta garzetta | reverse complement strand
GGAGGCGCTTCCATGCCCGCCGCCGCAGGGAGAGCCCCATCCTGCACCCCCCCGCAGGATGGTCCAGAGAGCCCTGCCGCCTTCTGCCTCCCCCCCGCAGGGCTGGGGGAGGAGGTGGCGGGGTCCAAGCGCAGGGGAGAGGGAGCAAGCATGGGCTGGAGACGGGCAAAATGACTCCCTGCTTCCAAGCTGGGCACAACCGGTGGGTACCGGCCAGCTCCCAGCCCAGCGGGGCAGGGAAAGGACAGTGCTGGGGGGTCCCTGCCTGCAGAGGCAGCTGCCAGCGGCCCTGCCACGTTTTCCAGGCTCACTCTGCAGCAATTGGGGACAGAGTGACACTTCTTCCCCATGCTGCGAGGCCAGGGGAGCCGTGGCGTGCAGGGGAGGGTGTGCGCAGCTCCACCACGGCCACCACGTGCCCAGGAGGCGTGGGCGTGGGGCCTTGCTCCACGCACAGAGGGATGCCCTGAGTGCGGCTGCAGGGCAGGCTCCATGAGGAATGAGTTTAAGGCTTGCTTTGTTTTCCAGAGCGAGGGAAAGGGAAGCTCCGCTTCCGCTGCCAGCACTCTTTCTCCTTGTTTCCGAGCCCCTTCCAACACCACCTTCCGCAGGACGCGATGGCAATGGTCCCTGGTGGCTCGGGAAGTCTCTGCTGCCCGTGCTCGAGAAGGACGTACCGAGCGGGAGGGATGCAGCCCAAACCCCCAGCCCCAGCTAGCACGTCTGGTGCTCCCTGTCCTCCGAGAGGAGCTCGGCTGTTGCCTCCCGGCCAAGGTACCCCGCTCCGGCGGGGGCCGCCTCGTGGAAGCTCGCAGCTCTGCCGCTGCTGGGAAGTTTGGGGTGAGTGGGGGTCCAGGACCCCTCCTCCCCCTCATCCTCCCGGGCAGGCTCCGGGTGCTCACACTCCATCTCGACATCCTCAATGTCCTTCTCCCGGTAGAGCGGCACCGACTCCATCTCCAGGCCGCTCTCCAGGGCTCTGTGCTTCCCTCCCTGCTGGTACCACTTGCAGACGGTGGAGCCGTTGCAGGTCAGGTCAAGCCCCGCGTTGTTCCTGGTCAGGCACACCTCCAGCATGTAGTAGAAAGTCCAGAACACGGCAAAGCACCCCAACAGCAGGAGGGTCTGCGGAGGAGGAAACCCCTTAAGAAACAAAGCCCTCGACCACCCCAGAGCCCCGCTGTCGCCCAGCAGAGCGGGCACAGCACCAGGAGGACCAGCGACGTGGGTTCCCGCGCCTCCAGTCCCTCCTGCAGAGGATGGGGTGTCCCTGCTTGGCCCCAACCAGCAGGCTCACCTTGAGGGTGTTGGCTGTGATTGTGTAGCGCTGCTCCTCGGGGATGTCCAGCCCCGGAGGGCAGGGCAGGGAGAAGTCGCTGCTCAGGTACTGCCCGCTCATGGCTTCCTCCAGCAGCCTGGGGGACAGAGGCACCCCGTGAGGGTCCCGCAGGCAGGGCTGCTCCAGGGAGGGTCCCAAATGCCCACAAAGGCTCTGGAGTGCCTCTTCCACCACTGAGGGTTGCCCTCCTGCGTCCGACCCGGCCGACAGCCCACAGCTCCCCTGTGCAGTGTATTGAGGGCAGCCCCGGTGCCCCGTGCCAGGCTGCAGCCTCGCCCTGCCATGCACCTCGCAGCAACCTGCTCAGAGACTGCTGCTAATGCCCCTTAGCCCCCCATCTCCCCGCCGAGGTGGGGCTGTGGTGTCCTACCTCTGCCGTTCCTTCATCTCTGCTGGGGACCAGGAGGAGCCGTACAGGGTCAGCTGCCACTGCTTCAAGGTCCCAGGCCTCAGGCTCTCATCTCCTGGGGAAGAAATGGGTTGGAGCAGTGGGGAACTCTCCCACCTGACTGGGTGGCACCGCACGGAGCTAACCCACGGCCGACGAGCTGCTGAGCTGGCAGCTCCCCAGGACACGGCATGGAGCTGCTGGTACCACCCCATGAAGGCGCCCTGGAAGGCAGGACTCACCGATGTCCCTGATGACCAGCCTGTACGTGCCCTGCGCTTCCTCGCCCCAGCACCGGACCGTGGAGAAGGTCCAGTCAGCAAAGCCATTGGGGTCCCTGCCAAAGGGTGAGGAGAAACAACCCATGAGAGGGTAGCGTAGCCCGAGCCACGAGGCTGGACGTGGGCCCCGGCTCTCTGGCCTGGGGCTGGCTGGGCCGGGTGTCCTGCCCAGCAGCGTGAGCCTCCGCACCCCCATCCCCTTTGGTGCTTACGAGTCCATGCTCCTGGTGGTTCCGATCAGGGACATCATGCCGCTGGGGCAGAAGAGCCTGATCTCCAGGTTGCCGCGGCGGGGGTGGGTTATGGTGACGGTGACTGCCACGTGCTCCAGGGTTCTCATGCCGGAGAGCTCCAGGTCGGCGGTGGTGACTGGGAAAGGGAAGGCAGGGTTTGCCGAGGCTGGTGGCCAGGATTGGAGTCCTTGCTTCCAGCCAGCCCTAAGGGGCTGCTGTGCCACTTAGCAGGACACACAAGGCAGGAGCCAGGGCAGCCACTCCCCACGCAGGGAGGCTCTGCCAAGCGCCCGGCAGCAAAACCACGCCGTGCTTGGAGGCCTGGCCCTGGTCCACGCTCTGCGAGGAGCCTCCTTGTCTGCCCAAGCCAAGCCACCCACCCAGCTCCCCGGCTAGCACAGGTAAAGGTGCCCTGGCCCACCTCCTCCTGGGCACCTGGCGTTGTGCTGCTCGACGTGGGCCAGGAGAAGTCAGGTCCTCCCGGACCAGAGGCGCAGGAGGCGCCTGGGGCTGGCTGTGCCTGCGGCTGTGCCCTCTGTCCCCTCCCTGAGTTCAGCCAGGACCAGGCAGGATGGACAGGGTGGCGAGGAAGGGGCGAGGAGGAGGTGGTGAGGAAGGAGGGGTGAAAGGCAACAGCAGCATTCGCAGTGGGAGAGCCGACTCCCGGGCAGCTCCCAGCACGTCCCAGGGCAGGAAGATGATAAAAACCCCCGCTTTCCTCTGCCCCCAAGGAGGGGGCCCAGGCACGCCTCCCTGCCCTCTCATTTACCAGCAGCTCTCACCTGCAACTGAATCCTCATTTCGCAAGTGGGGCCCTGCTGCTGCCTGCACGACTTGTGCCACTGCCCCGCGGGCTCCCTAACATCCAACTCTTCCCCCGGCCCTGACTCACGGCTTGCAGGTTCAGGAGCTCACCCAGAGCGCTTTGGCCAGTGCAGTGAAACGATACCTCGCCCTTCATCGAATCCTTCCTGCCAGCTTTCGGCAGCCCCAGAGGCTGCTTTGAACCCCCAGTTACACAGGAGCCAGGTTTGGAAAGAGGACTGGGCTGAGAAGCCCGGTGCCCACCTCAGACCGTCCGCAGCTCCACGGACGCTCACAGCCCCAGAGCTGCTGATCGCAGCGCAGGAAACCCTGGCGCGCCCCAGCGCGGATTTCAGCCCGTGGCTCAGCCTCATCCGGCAGCCCCGGCCGAGTGGAGCCCAACATCATCTCAACAGGGAGGCACCCCAGTACCAGGCAGCCTGCCTGCAGCGGCCGGCCAGCTCCCCAGGGCAGCGTGGGGAAAGGGTTAACTGGGAGCCAGGCTGCCTGGCACCTGGGGGGCAGCAGTGCCCCCGGCCCCACATTCCTGTGCATACTTTTCCAAAGTGCCTATTTTTCCCCTCTCCCAAACCCCTGGCTTTCAGCTCACAACTCCTTCTAGGGCAGAAGGAGCTGCTTGACCCCCAGCCCTCCCCTC
>NW_009259422.1:434505-437289 GCF_000687185.1 Egretta garzetta | reverse complement strand
GAGGGGGCGGGGGCGACCCCCGCTGCCAGCCCCAGGAGCGGGGTGTCACCCCTCCGTCCGGCTGGGACCCTTTGGTCCCAGTACCTGGGAGAGGTGCACAGCACCTCCTCAGCCTGCAGCAAGGAGGGAAGGGACAGGGCCACCTGCAAGGGGCTCCAAACTCTTCCCAAGGGGACATCTATCCTGGGGAACAGCCTCTGGGCGCTGCCAACCCCCAGCACCTCTGCCAGGGGCTGCAGGTGAGGCACAGGGCCAGGCTCCCTGGGACAGCACCTCCGAGGGACGGGAGGGGACACTGGCCCAGCCTCAGCACAAAAAGCTGTGCCCAGCGGGAGAGCCAGGCCCTGCTGGGGGGCCGGGAAGGGCTCGGGGCCCAGCTCTCCTTCCCACTGGTAGCAGCCGGAGCAGCAGCGCCTTGTTTTCGGGCGGCCAAGTCGGGAGCTGGAGCATTACCTAAAATGGTCAAAGCCAGAGGAGCAGGTCTGGCCGCTGCCCAGCCTGGCCATGCTCCCTAATGCCTGTCTGGCTCCTCAAAGACATCAATCTATGGGACCAAGTTATCAGGGAGGGGACCACATCAACAGACAGCCATCCCCTGGGGAAGGGCAGCAGGAAGCAAGAGGAAAAAGCCCAGGCAGCCCAACGCTTAACCCCTTCGTGGCCTTGCACAGCCCAGGGCTTGCCCTGCCAGGCTGTCAGCGCGTCCAGTTGCACCCCACGCCAGCGGGAAGGGGCTGGATCCCCGGCCTCGGTGTGTACAAACACGTGCTCTCACGTGGCACATGTGCTCTCACCGTTCCAGGCGACCTCCAGCTCCTGTGGGAGTAACGGGATGCTCCTGCCCTCCTTCAGCGCAGGGCTCACGTACGAGGCGAGGTACGGGACGGACTCCCAGATCTGGCAGGGGAAAGGCGAGAGGATTCAGCACGAGGTCGCGTTCTCCCTGCACACCCATCTCCCAATCTCCCACCACGCTTGCAAGCTGCTCCTGTCCGTAGCACACCTAATGCGTGTGGATGTGGGCCCGGATTGGGCCCCGGCGCTGCTCTGGGACACACAAACCCTGGCAGCAGGCATGGGCTGCAGCGAGCGCCGCGGGGCTGGAGAGGAATGCCCGCACGCCTCGGAGAGGAATGGAAAGCGACCGCCTGTGGGCTAGAGGGGCTCGGGACTCCCCAGCTCCGGGTTTGTCTCTGCCACCACCCGAGTGGCTTTGAGAGGTTACTTGAAGCCATTCCGTCCCAACCCCAGGCGCAGCGGGGCAGGCAACACAGCAGAAGCCCAAGCCCTGCAGGAGGAGAGAGCAGCCTGAAAGCCCCTGTGAAAGAGGGGGCATTGCTGGCAACCGGCAGCAACCCGGCCCAGCTGCACGGCGCTCTGCGCACAAGCAAGGACCAAGTGCCAAAGGGACGAGCCCTGGCCTCCACGCGACTGGAGGCGCGGGGGTAAGCGAGGGGATGCCCCTGCCTGCTCCGAGCACACCGCTCCCTCGGCAGCCCCCGGGACGCGGAGCCCGGAGGTGCCAGCTGAGAGCGCCCTGTTTCCCCGGGGCTTGACGCCCTCCCTGGAGCCCACTGCGTAGGGAGGAAGGTGCTGGGGCTGCTGACGGAACTGCCCAAGCCATCAATCAGGGCTGTCGTCTCCCACCAGCGAAGGCTCTCGCCCATGGCTATATATAGTGCTGAGAGAGCAGCAGCAGCTCGGGGCAGGTTGCAGGCACTGCCGAAAGCCTCATTACTTCATACCAAAAGCAGCCTTCTAACGAGGGCCGGCAGGGTGACGGCCAAAGCGCCGGCCCTGAATGGCAACGGTGTCACCCCACGGGGTTGCCAGTACGGGACTGAGTCTGCTCTGCCTGCCTCGGGGCATGCCTGGGACAGGGAGGGCGATACCTTGGCAGCGTTCACCAGCCTCCAGGCGTTCAGCAAGCCGAAGCCGTGCTGGTGGCTGTGGCTGAAGCCGGCCTGGTTGACGTCCCACTTCGCGTGACGATCCTCGTACTGAAAAGAAAGGCAGGGCATGCTTGTTACCCTGGGGGACACGGGCAGCCCTGCAAACCCAGAGCAAAGGGGTTGAAAGGAAGAAGCTCAGAAATATCCCGCAGCAGCAGGGAAGCAAACCCACACGGCCTTATTAGAAAGAAACAGGTTGACCTTTGTTTGAAACAAGTCCCAGGACAAACAGGCTTCCCAGCTCCTCAGAAAGGAAATCAAGCAGCGTGAAAGGGCACAAATGCCTCTGCTCTGAAACATCCCAGCTGCTCCCTGGCCACCCGAGCCACAGCCTGCGGGGTGGCAGAAGCTTTCGGGAGAAGGAACCAAACCCGTTAAATCAACAAGAGGCTGGGCCAGGACAGATCTGGGTCCCATCGCTTATCGGGTTGTAGCACCCCGGCAATGCTGGTTTGCAGTTGTGGAAATCACTGCCCTGTGCCAAGGTGAGTACAGCGTTAGCTGGACACAGACTCCTGCTCCCCCGAGGGGTGCAGAAGCCCCGTCCCCAGGGCAGCTCCAGTCAGTTCCCACTCCTGCTCTCTGCAGCGAAGCTGAGCTGGAGTCGAGGCCGAGCTCAAGGAAGGGCTGCGTTTGCTGCTGAGCTCTCCGTTCCATCGCTTCCAAGAGCCTGACTCTCTGGAGAGCCCGAGGAAAGGCCAGAGCAGGGCAGAGCTCCCTCCTTTTGGGCTGCACAGACTGCGGGGCAGCACTGGGCCAGCCCCACCGCATGCACACATGCTCCCGGTGTCTGCGGGCCAGGCATTGCCAAGACCCGGAAGGCCATGGCGGA
>NW_009259422.1:432937-434482 GCF_000687185.1 Egretta garzetta | reverse complement strand
GGAGGCATTCCTGGAGCAAATACCCCATTCATTATCATGACAGAGGAAAATGCCTCAGCCGCATTCCTGGGAGGAGCAAGGGGAGAGGGGATACGCAATCCCTTTGCTGGGAGCCAGACAACCGAGAGATTTATAGAGGGGCAGGCAGACATAAACAAGGATGTGCACAGCAGGACCTGGGCCACCCTGCAGCATCCCTGAAGGAGGCAGGGCCGCTCACCTTGGTGGTGGTGAAGACAATGATGTGCTGGACGTCTCGCCAGGTGAGACACGGCCGCACCTGCAGCATCAGCGCGATCATCCCGGCTGCAAGGGGAGCGGCCGCTGACGTCCCCGTGTGGCCCTCCGTGCAGCCCGTGCCCTTCTGCAAATCCCAGTCTGTTGTCACCTTCCAAGGAAGAGGAGAGATGTCACCTGTCAGGCCACTGTTTGCCATGCTGGGGTGGCTGGCATAGGCACTCGAGCAGCCGAGCATGCTGGCCCAGCCCCGAGATGTGCCCTGGCTGCGCCAGCCCCACCGGCAGCCCACGCTTAGCTGGTGACACCACCGCTGGCAAAAGCCCTGGGGACACAGGATAGTGCCCCCCCCGCGTCCCCATGCCAAGGGCATGAGAGATGGGGGCTCTGGGGCTCCCCACCATCACCCTGGACACAGCTAAGGGACGAGCAATGCCTGAGCACAACAGGCAGAAACAGCCTGCAGCCACGCTCCTGGCGAGAAGAAGACAGAGAGCTCGTGAGCGAGGGCAGCCCAGGCGCCCTGTGTGGGGGCCGGGGTCCCCCTTTACCCCACGAGCGCCCCGGCAGCGTGTGGGGTGCTGCACAAGCTGGTGGGTTTTCTTGACAGCCCTGCAGTGCCGATTCACTGCTTGCGCATTTCCGTCAGCAACGCTCACGTAATTTCTATTGCGATACCACAAGGCTGATGAGGAGGAAAAGATCCCCCACGGGCTGGCCGGACACACCAAGTGGCGGCTTGGAAAACTGGGAGAGAGGGGAGAAAAGATGGAGTCAGTGGCTCTCCTCCCCAGCACCCCGAGTCCCTCCGGCCAGCCCTCTCCTCCAGCGCCAAGGGGCACCTGGTTATCAGTTGCCAAGGTCAGTGAAAACCTTCTCCACCGCAGGACGGCTTTGCCTGGGCTGAGCTGAGCCTCCTGGGGGCGAGAGGAGCAGCCCAGCCCCTGCTGCGGCAATTACAGGGGTGCTCTGTGCAGCCAGCAGTGCCTTTCCTGACCTGCCAGGCCTGTCTGTCCAAGCGCCGCCTGCCCCAGGGGAAGAGATGGGGAAGCCTGTGAGCAGGGAGAGGGGCGTGAGGTTTGGCATAGAGCAGGAATCGGAGCGCGACGGCCCAGGCAGGGGAGCGCATTGCATGAGCCGAAGAGCTGGGCGTCTCTGCACCGTGCCAGGGCAGCAGCAGCCTGTAACGGGGACCAGACGCTCACACAGCGCTTTCACACCCCTTCCGAAGAGATCTGCTATGCCAGAAGGAAAAGGAGGGACTGCAGCTGAGGGGGACCCCTCGCCCAGGGACACCTCCTGCCTCTC
>NW_009259422.1:430835-432875 GCF_000687185.1 Egretta garzetta | reverse complement strand
AGGCAAGGCCAGCATCCAGTCTGACCCCCTTCGTAGAAGGCTTTCAGACAAAATGAGAAAGTTCTCTGGCTGCCCAAGGATTCCTGCTCCAGAGGAAAGACACGGGAAGATGGTCCTAAACCCCCTGCCTGCATCAACCACATCCTATCTGTCCATCTCCCGGCTGTCTCTCCTGCATCGGCAGCTTTCCCCCAGACAGGAGGGAGGAATTTGCAGCACATGAGCTTTCTTTCTGTCTGTGGTTGCTGAGATCAGGCTGGGAGACGGGAGGGGCAGCCAGAGATCCCGTCATCCTCCCTCAGCCAAGCCCAGAACAACAACAAGAGCAGGGCAGCAGCAGGGGGAGAGGCTCGGAGATTAGCTGATGAAAAGCCGGGAAACATTTCCCAGACAGTTCCTGGCCAGGACGTGGGTACCCAATAAAAACCAGTACAAGGTGGGAAGGTCAACGCCACAGCTTCCCAGTCCAGAGATACGGCCCTGTGCTGGGAGCTGGGATGCAAACGGCGCGGGGCTGAGCAGAGCGGCTCAGGCAGCTGCCCCCCAGGCAAGGGCAGGAGGGCGCCTTTGCAGCACTGTCCGCACAGCGGTTACAGCCGAGGGTGAGGAGCAGCAGCTTTACACCGCTCTGGACCGCCGACGGTTGCTCTGGCCTGTGGGGGCAACAGCCAAGGCAGAGCGGGGTGCCACGCAGGCGCTGCTCCCCTCGCCCCTGTACGCAGGGGTTCTCAACGCATCCCAGCTGAGAAGTGATGAACGCGGAGAGTTTCCCTTGGGGGAGAGAGAGGAAGCCTGAACTAAGCTACTTTGGGGGAAAATCATGGTTGTTAGGGTTTGGGACCCTCCTCATCTTTACTGCCGACCTCAGGGTCACTCCAGCCTCTGCAGAGGGACCACGGGGGATCGTGCATCCCCTCAGAAGAGGCATCAGGAGGTTCCCACACGACGCCACCTCGCTGCAAAGCGAATGTGCCCATTTCCCCCCGCTCCCCATGGGGAGACAGCCTGCACCGCCCAAAGCTGCAGGTTTTGTTGCCTTCTGTGCTTGTTCTGTCAGGCGTGAACAGCTTGAGCGGGCCCTCGGATGCTGCACGTCCTGCAAAGAACACCCCGAGCAGCATAAGCATTCAGTAGGAAACGCAGCTAGTGCCAGAAACCGTATTAAATTCTTCCCATTAAGGAAACCACACAAAGTTTATAGTCTGGTAAAAGAGAAAAAGAGCCCAGCAGACGGCTGCTGAGAAGTTAACTCTGACGTCGCTGAAGCACAGTTAGGGGGCATTTAGAAGCAGACTATCCTCCAGAAGAAGGGGGGTAAGTTTTAACGTGGCACGGGCTCGCTAAAGGAGCGATCACGGTACTGCGAAGGAACGCGACGGCTCTCTGGCACATGCTGGGCCTAGCCTAGGTGTGGCATCTCGTCCTGGCTCCCCAGTGGAATACCAGCTCCCACATTAGCATTCCGTAAGGCCAGCATTTGAAACGGAGCGGCGTTTGAGACCTTCAAAGCGCTCTCACCAGCAGCAGGCTTGGGGGAAGCTGGACATAAACCCAAACCTCTGTAACTCCTGATGAAAGTGCAGCAGAGCCCTTGCTTGGCTGCTGTTTCCTTTTTTTCCTAGCGTCAGTAGTTTCCAAACCAGCTTGGGACAACTGAAGTTATTTCTGAAAGGAAAAATTAGCTCCATTCTGGGTTTTACTTTCCCTGCCGCGTGAGCCGAGCCACCGCTCCAGGCAGATTGCGCCGTGCTCTGGTTAGGCACGGATTCCTGCCCTGGCTCCCTGGCAAGAGGAGCTTGCTGAGCCCCAACCAGGCGGCTGAGGAACCCAGGCTCTCCCTGTTCCCCCAGTTTACCCAGCATGCGGGGAAGCCTGTTTGACAAGCCTGGATTCAGCTCCTCTCCGGCAGGCATAGAGCCACAGCCACACGTTCCTGCTCGCAGGAGCACCCTAGCACCGTCCCTCGTCCATCAGGCCCCCCGAGACCCCCCGAGCACATGCTGCTGATGCTGATCTGCCGCTGGGCCTCCGCTGCCCTCT
>NW_009259422.1:428807-430728 GCF_000687185.1 Egretta garzetta | reverse complement strand
CCTGGCTGTGGCCGGAGAGGGCCCTTGGGGGCCCCCCTGCCCTGACGGGAGATCCTCCCTGGTGCCTGCCAAGCCAGGGACAACCCCAAAGAGTCAGGCCTGGGAGCCAGCGCTTGGGTGGTTTGGGCTCTGCAGCCCCCGCTGGCACCGCAGGACAGGAGCGGGTCGCAGCCACGCGGGCCGGTTAGCCTGACAGCCCCCTGAGCGTCCCAGCGCCGAGGGAGGAGCACGCTGGGTCAGGCCCGGGGCTGGTAAAAACAGGCCTGGCTGCTTGGCTCGGGCAAAAAGGACATTTTGTTGACAAGAAGTCATTTTTTGGCAAAAAAAGGAAAAGCTGATAAAAATATTCTGAAAAATTCAGCTGGGAGAGGCACACGTTCCAGAAGAGAGAAGGAGCCCAGGCCAAGTAGTTTAAAGAGCCCGATGCTGCTCCCAGCCCTCCGTGCTCCCGCATCCCTTTGGAGCGGAAGAGAGGGGGGCTGGCTGGGCATGGGAGCCTTGCTCCAGGCTCCCTCCTCGTTGAGCAAAGGGGGCACCCACACAGCTGGGGCGGCCGGCGGTCCCCAGGGCTGAGCCGGGGGAGCTCCCCGGACGACATTCCCAGGGACAGAGCACAGAGGAATTTCTTAGGGGTCACCCCAGCGGCCCCCCCCCTCCCCGAAGATGCCTGCCTGCAGTTCCCAGCAGCACAAAGCAGGGAGATGAGGGAGCACAGTCCCTGTCCCCCTCGGTCCGACATCCTGCCTCCGCTTGAGGCGACAGACATGACGCACGCGGGGTCTGCGTTTGGGGCCAGCAAACTCCGTGCCCACCAACATCCTTGCAGAGGGAGGGTGACCACACTGCGAGTTACAGGCTGATGGTGATGACATGGGGAACAACTAGAGACAGGAACCTCCCTCTCAGAGCACTATTTATATAGGACCTAGATAAAAAGCACCTTCATTCCCTGCCTCAAAGGAACCCAACCACCAGCCTAAGGCAGACGCGTGGCGGTCAGAAGGGACGGAGCTTCGTCCCTTCTCCATGCTGGGCTGCTCCAGCCCCGCAGCCAGGCACGGCCAGCAGAGCACGGGGAAGGCTTGTGCCTTGCACGGTACTCACAATGCTCCTCATCATCTTGTCCCCGCCGCTGAAGGTCACCGCTAACATGGAGGCACATTCCTCTGCATAGAACGGCATGGAGCCCGTCTCGTCCACCGCGCCTGGGAAAAAGCAAGAAGCGTTGACCGTATGAAGCCCGTTTCGGTTCAACTGCTGAAATTCAAGGTGATGAACCCCTGAGGATCTGTCCTGCTGGCTGTGCTTTTTCACAGCCTGGGAGCTGGGCAGGGAAATCGGACCCAAGCCTGTATTTTTCACGGCTGGAAGATCTACAGGAGAGGCAGCCACAATAAATAACCTTTCGCTGTGCTTGACGTTACACAGATGTTCTACCCCTCGTGTAGCTTCTGCCCTGGAGAAAATGGCTTAGACGTTTCTTTTCTAACGCACGTGATAGGAATGCTGCATTTCAGGTCACTCCCTCAGCGTGGAGCGTGTCTGCCGCAGCCCCAGCGATGGAGGCCCGAACGCAGGCAGGAATTTCTTTGGCCTCCTCTTGCTCTGCAGGTCAAAAGCAAACTGCAGACTTGAGGGCTGAAGCCCAGCACCTCTGCACGCTGCCATGTTCATTCCCAGAGGACAGACCCTTTCCCACAGATTCCCACTACCCAGCCAGCTTCCAGCTGGGCAGGCTTTGCGCTTTTGGGACGATCTCATTCTGCCAGGCTGGGAAGGAAGGAGACAGAAGACCCAGGCACTCACCTATTGTGACGGTGTAGATGGAGTTGGCATAACCATCGTAGTTGCAGTTGTCGCTGTGTTGCCCGCCGTTGCCGCTGGCCACGACGAAAATGCTCCCAAAGCCCCTGCGACCCGC
>NW_009259422.1:423626-428567 GCF_000687185.1 Egretta garzetta | reverse complement strand
CAGGCGAGCAGGGTCAGGGGGTTGTGTCTGTTACAGCCCCGACCAGACACCAAGATTCCGGGAGCGAGCGTGTTACAGAGGCAGCGATGCAGCCAGCGTCTGAGCTGGGGAACGGCTGATCTATAGCTTACTGTGATTTTAAGTGAGTTCTGTGTTAAAAATAAAAAGAGAAAATGGAAAAGCAACCTTCCAGGCAAGCAGTATTTCAACTCCAGAGGAAACTCAACAGCCCTAGCCCTCCCAGCTTCAGCAGGGCTCACTCTGGAGCTGGCTTTTCCGGAGCGTCAAGGCTCTCCCAAGGACAGCCTACCCACACGCGGCCCTTCGGCAAGGCCCCGGCTCCCACATACGCTTGGGCTTCGCCTGCGCTGAGAAACACAACTCCACCAGCCCCGCTTGGGAAGCGCCTCTCCAGGCCGACACCGTGCACAGGCGTCACTCCCGCCCAGCTAAAGGGTATGCGTCGGATGGGCAAGCAAGAGAGCAATCCCGCTGGAAGCCAACCCTCCTCCTCCTCCTCCGACCGGTGAAGGCAGATGCTGCATTGGCCAGAAAGCCCTCCAGCCCCTCTGCTGCAGTAAAGCGAGCTGTGCTTGCGCTCTGTGTCCCAGAGCTTGTTACAGCTCTCTCTGCACGCAGGAAGAGAATAAATTAACTTGCAGAACTGGAAACCATTTGTCATCCTGAACCGATAGCTCAGTTGTCAGCGTTGCTCCGAACAGCACAGTAACTGCTAGCTTGCGGTTAGAAAAGTACAGCAAAAGGCTGCCAAGCAAAAGAGAAATTATGCAGAACCGCATCCCAGGAGCAACGCAGTGCCAGTTTTGGGGCGCCCTCATGACCCCTCGCTGTGGCACCCGGGCAGCAGGAGCGCGCTGCGGGCAGCCGGGTGTGTTTTGCAGCGGTTCCGCAGCACAGGCGCCGCGAGAGCACCGTAACGGCCTGGGAAGGAGCTTTGGCTCGACACTGCGGTCCCACCGAGGGCAAACGCAGCCATCGCCCCAGCCCCGTAGTTACTCCTAGCGTTCGAAGGCACGCTCCCTGCCTCGAGAACCCGCCCGAGCACTAGGAAAGCTCACTCTCCTGAGCAGAGAGCATCCCTTGGGTTGCAAAAGCTGTCAGAATAATACCGCAGGGTGCGAAAAAGCATTTTCCTGCTGGAACCAGCCTCTCCTTGGAAAGCTCATCTGACACTGCCCGAACGCTGCCCTCCTGCAGCAACGTCACCTCCTCCCACCGCACGGCAACCTCTGCTGGCAGCGGTGGAAGCAAACAAACGTGCGCTGCGCCACAGCAACGTCCCTCCTCGCCTGTCCAGGCAGGCGAGAAACCACAAGCACCGGAGGGCTGGTTCAGGGGTGACCCGTGCTGCTGGGACTGGTTTTTACCTTTCCCAGTTGATGGGGGCCGTCCACGGTTTTCCCATCGTCATCTGGACCCCAGCTGCAAAGAGAGACACCATGAAGCGACAGCCCCCGGATTCGCAGGCAGCAACTCTTCCTCCCGTTGCAGTTTGCCATTACGGTGAGCTACAAGCAGCCACCAGCTACTCCCAGTACCACCCCCGGGACTGGAGGGTGCCATACTTTCCCATCCGTCAGGTTGGCCCCTCGCTACTGGGATATCACGGTCGTGTTTGCACTGTGCCCCTGGGTCAGATTCCAGTGGATGAAATGTTTGATTTTTATTTAACAACCAGCTTCTCAAGCATTCCAGTCCCCGTCACACGGCTCAGCCAGGGCTCCCCAGCCCCTGGGGGGGGCACAGTGCCCCCTCCAGCCCAGCCAGCCTGCAGAGCAGCAGCGCTCAGAAGGCGGCCTTGCAACCATAGGTGCCGTGCACAGCCCGGGCCAGCTCTCCGGTACCAGGAATACCGATGTTGCTCTTAACAGCAGGGACAAAGAGCCCCACCCTACATGCCCGGCTGCAAAGCCCCTCGAGGTTCAGCTGCGCGGAGCCCCTGAGACAGCCTGACTGCAGGGCAGAGGCGGCAGCGAGCCCAGGGGGACAGGCAGGGCGTTCCCTCCGGGGGACAGACCCACCACCCCGCAGCTGGGCTGCCCGCCTGCCAGGCACACCCGTGGGACCCACAGAAGCGGGACTGATTTCGGTGCTTCAAGGCTAGCTGGAGCCACAGGAGGAGAGGAGCTGGCGTGAGCGTTCAGCCACGAACTGTGAGCCCCTCCCTGGGCAGAGCGGAGCCCACGGCCCTTCGCTGGGTGTCGGCGTGGCTGGGCTCAGGGTCCCCTTGGGGCTCACCTGCAGCTGTAGATGTCGTTGATCTGATAGTGCTTGTTGAAGGCAATGGCTTCCATGCTGTCGGTGAGGGGCCCGTCCAGCACTCGGATGCCTGCAGGACAGAGGACAACAAAACGTGACCAAAGTGGATCAGTCAGCTGTGTAAACGGTGCAAACAAATCCCTTGGCAGGCTTACGCTGGGGATGCTCGCTCCCCCAGCCTGACCAGCCCACGTCTCCCAGAGCCGTAACCCTGCAGATCAGTCCGCAGGGGCTAGGCGTGCGTCAGGGATTGGAGGGGCACCCTCACGCACAGCCCCACATCCTCTGCTGGACACGGCTCCTCCGCCAAGCAAGCCCTCCCGTCCCACTACCGGAACCAAGTTGGTGACAGTGACAGCACAACCCAAGAGCAGCTGGGCTCGCTCCCGTGCACCCCTGAGCCCCCCTACCCAGAGCGTATCCTGCTGATTTTCAGGGCTAGCCCCTGCCTGGAGCAATTGCTTCCAAGTCGCCATTGCTTTGGGATGGACGGCACGCTTGCCCGCTGAAGGGCGGGCTCAAGAGACGCCGGACACCCCAACTACTGTGCTCAGAGCAGGAGGGCGAGGCTGCCTCTCCAACAAAAGCGATGAAGGTTCGACGCTGAGTTTTTAGTGACACAAACCGTTGATAATTACAGTTTTGCATCACAGTTTAGGCTGGCAAAGGATGTTACAAATGGAAACCAGGCACGCATCTCAATTAAGGCTATTTATAAACAGCGCAACCACCCACCCATCTCAGCTCTTGCCTGACACAGCACACGCGGCTTTTTACTGTCGCATCCGAGCCTCCCCCGTGGAGGAGAGGAGCAGCCCAGCGAGGGGTGTGCCGGCTCTCCCCGTGCCGGCTGGCACTGCCCTGGCTCCTCCAACCCTCCCCTGCTGCCAGGGCAGCCTCCCTGTCCCCCTGCAGAGCTCGAGGCTGCCCCGCTGTGCTCACCCTGCAAGGCCAGGCACAGCTTTGGAGAGCTGACGCCTGAAGAAGCGCCAAGTCCCGCCTGAGCGACCCAGGCTTAAACCCTCCCTATTCCCTGTGCTGCGGTTAAACTATGAGCTCATCTTTCTGCCAGCGGGGCTTTGCTAAGCAGCGTCTCCCCCAGGCCAGCCGGAGCCCGGGGACCCTGCTGCGCCACGATCAGGGTGCTCAGGGAGCACCCTGTCAGGGTGAGGTAGGGAGGGAGCCGAGCCCAGGGCAGGGGTGCAGAGCCCCAGCACCCCGCTGGCACCCCAGGGCCCACCCGCTCCCCAGCCCCATGTCACAGCCAGGGAACGTGGCACCATCTGCTGGGTACAGAGAGAATCACGTCCCAGGCTGCAGCACAGCAGCACCCTCCTCTGCTCTGCCAGGGACGCATCCTGCCCCGCACAGAGATCTTGCCTCCGTCTGTGAAGGAGCATGAGAGCTCCGGAGACAGCCGAGGCCACGGCAGCACGTTCCCTGGCTTTGCAGAGCAGAGGCACGCAGCCGGCCCTTCACACCCCGTCCATCCACACAAGGCAGAGCTGGGACCCAGGGCTGGGGGAGCACGGGGGATTGGCAGGGATTCCCCTGCAGCGCCGCACCGGGGCGGGCACGTCATCGCACGTCTGCCTGGCTTAGGCTGCACGGTATGGACGTGCATCTGCTGGAGGAATCCAAAGAACGCTGGAGAGGCTGGGCCAGCACACGTTTACCCACTCTTCCAGGAAGTGTCTCCTCTGGAGAGGAGCTCAGGCAGACACCGGTTCCTCCCTCCGACAGATCAACCAGCCTGAGCAAGGCACCGGCTGACTCAGAGCCGCTTTGGCCAAGCCACCCCTCCCAGGGAGCCGTGCCCCGGCCCCACAGCATCGGCGATGAGCCAAGCCAGGCATGAGTGCAGCATGTCGGGGTGCTGAGGCGTGCTCGTACCTGCAATGCGGCTCCCGTAGGCAACTCCCACCGTGCAGAAGCTGTTGTTTGGCACGGCAGCGATCTCCCCGGCGCAGCGGGTCCCGTGGTGGTTGCCATTCTCCTCATCAGGGTGAGGCATAGGGTCAGGGTCGTTGGAGTTCAAGTCATAGCTGCCTTCTGGGCTCTGAAAACAGACCCACAGCCATGACTCAGGGCTCTGCTCTCCTCCCTTGGGGAAAAGCAGGGCTCAGCAGCATGCTACATGGGCTGAAACACAGCCTGGAAGTCCCAGGAACTTCCACGCAGGGCTGCAGCTCGATGCTGCTGTGGGAAAGGGACCGACAGAGGCAGCTTTAGCAACTGCTGTGCGTCACGGGGAGGCAGCACACCTACCTCCCGCAGGCAGCACAAAGGCTGGTACCCCTGCAACTTGGGCGCCAAGCCTCCCAGGCACTTCCCGCCCGGCCTCCAGCTTGCCCTTGCGCCCTCCCGCCGCGGCGCTGGCACTCACATAATTTGGATGTATGTCTTTGATGGTGTGCTCCACGCCGTCGTCCACCACCACCACCGTCACACCGCGCCCCGTCACGTTCCGTTCCCAGACGCCCGTGACGTTGATGTCCTTCCCGGGGCTCTTGCGGTTGTTCTAAGCACCAGAAAGGACAGCGAGGGGAGAGGAAAAGCGGAGGGGGGTGTGTGTCAGCTGTGAGGAGGGGCTCCCAGACCTTTTGGGCACGCTGGCAATGACGTGCGGGGCCCGGGCCAGGCTGGAGCGCAGACGGGAGC
>NW_009259422.1:423105-423576 GCF_000687185.1 Egretta garzetta | reverse complement strand
AGCGCCAGCGGTGCGCAGCCGCCTGCGGGAGCTGCCTCCTGCCGTTAGCGGGGCGAGCTCTCGGCGTGCTTCCTCCTTGCCGCAAGGACAGAACGCGACTGTTTTGCCTGCCACGTGACAGCTCGCTCAGACAAACAGCCCGAGCCTGCTAGCACAACAGGAGCCGGAAAACCACTCACCAGATGCCACTGCTGGGGGTATTTGGGATCGTTAAAGTGCAGGCTGCGTTTGGAGCGCTTCAGAAGCTTCTGCTCCGAGTGCCACCGCACGCTGTCGTGCTGTGCAAACAAAGTGTCCACCGACCTCCTTATTGCTTCGGGTTCGCTTGCCGCGTGGCCATCGGGCTGGTAGGTGAAGAGGTAATGGCCCTTGAGCTCCCCAACGCGGCCCATGTTCACCAGCCCCGCAGTCCGGGCCAGCTCCTCTGCCCGCTGCTCCAGCTCCTCCTCGGGTGCGTCCAAGCTGACGCCC
>NW_009259422.1:422697-423011 GCF_000687185.1 Egretta garzetta | reverse complement strand
GCCCCCCCCCTCTCCCCGCTGCTCCAGCTCCTCCTCGGGTGCGTCCAAGCTGACGGCCCACGTCAGCTTGCCGTGCCGGGCGTCAGTGCCGGGAGCGCACTCCCTGCCGCAGGCCAGTCCGTCTGACGACGCGAGGGGGATCCAGGCGGCACTCAGCCAAAGGCACGTGTGGATACAGAGCGTGGCCTCCATCCCTGCGCTCCATAGCGGCACCCTCCGCTTCCAATGCGGCATCAGACAGGCGGGCTGCAAACAGCAGAAAATAAAACCGGTGAGAACCCCTTCTGAGCTGGAAGAAGGCAGCCACGGCCCCA
>NW_009259422.1:415083-420208 GCF_000687185.1 Egretta garzetta | reverse complement strand
CATCGCCCTTCTGGTGAAAAGTGGCCGCCCGAACCTGGTGCCGTTTCTCCCGGAGCGGTCGATGCCGTGGGCCCGGCCGCTCGGCGAAGCTGCAGGGGTGGGGGGGTCTGACCGCGACCATCTCCCTTCGCAGACTGACTTCAAGACGGCCGATATGGATGTCAACACGGATCAGGATATCGAGAAGAACTTGGTGGGTATCGAAGCCCGGCCATCGGGTCCAGGCCCCGCCACTCGCGCTCCCGTGCTGCCGATCCCCGGGCAGAGGAGCTGGAGCGCTGCCCTTCCCACGGGCTGTTTTTTCTCGTTGACGTACAGCCTTGGGGTTCTTAAGCCACCCTTTTTTAAAGGTTCTGGGCTGTGCCTCCCTTC
Organism: Egretta garzetta; assembly: GCF_000687185.1. NCBI lineage: Eukaryota > Metazoa > Chordata > Aves > Pelecaniformes > Ardeidae > Egretta > Egretta garzetta. Next base: position 419,836 of record NW_009259422.1, on the reverse strand, counting down.
GTCCGCTCTGATCTTGAGATCCTGAGCTTGGAAAGCGGAAGGCGTTTAACTGTGGTTCTTGACAGGGGCACCTACGGGGCTCCTACGCGCCGCTGAGCTTTCCTGGCCCTGTCCGTGCTCTCTTTAGCCTGAGGGAAGGGGAAGGTTCTCCCTAAATTTCCCCTCTCCGCTGCAGGACAAAATGATGTCCGAGAGGGCTTTGCTGAAGGAGCGCTACCAGGAGGTGTTGGACAAACAGAGGCAAGTGGAGAATCAGCTGCAGGTACAGCTTAAGCAGCTGCAGCGGGGCTGCTTGGGCCTCGCGCCGGGGGCCACAGCGGGAAGCAAAGCAGGCTGTGAGAAGCGGCATCGACACGCCGCCTGGCAGCTTCTCCTCTGCCCTGCGCTGTTTTACACCGCTCAGGACTGGCCCCTGCCCAAACCGGGGTGCTGAGCAGCTCAGCACTAATTCCTAACGCAGCATCCTGCGTGCACATCCGCTCCCGCCAGCGATCTTGCGACATCTCTTCAACGAGCAGGGCATTTTTCCCAAAAGAAAACCGGTGTGAAGCGAGGGGAATTCGCTCCCCGTGATTATTTCGATCTCTGTGGCCGTTGCTGGCGGGTCGCTAGGTTAAACGAGCGATTCCTAGCTGGCCCTGTGGCTGCTGAATTTAAGGGAAAAGGAACCATCGCTGGCCCATCGGCTGGATCTAAAACCGAGCAGAACTCGCTTGCCCCTGGAAATCCTTCTACGGAGGCAGGAGAGCCTGCGGTTTAGCCCGTCTGCCTGCCTCCTGGGTTTCCTCCTGACAGCTGCTATAGATCTCGTCTGCATCTACTCACGAGAAAGATTCTGATAACGCGCGTAATTTCATAATCTCTCGTCAATTAATCTAAAATAATAACGGGTTTAAAACCAAAACCGTGGCTTGGGAATTGCGCTCTTTATTTGTGTGATGCTTGTTTTACTCTAGGAGATCCTGAAGGCAATTCAGGATGTTACGATCAAGCGGGAAGAGACGAAGAAGAAGATGGAGAAGGAAAAGAAAGAATTCTTGCAGAAAGAGCAGGATCTGAAAGCGGAAATTGAGAAACTCTGCGAGAAAGGCAGAAGGTAACAGTGTGGAAAAGCAAGCAGAGGGGCTTTTTTTAGGAGCACAGGCATAGCTTAACCCTGACGTATAGGTGGTGAAGCAAAAGAGGATGGCTTCAAACTCTTTGGACGCAGCGAGTGGTTTGGGGAGCAGTTTGGGACAGACCTGGGCGGTTTTGCATGGATCTGCCAGAGACAGAGCAGCTTCTCTTTACAGACGATCTCCACGCGAACGCTGGGGCAGGGGGTTACTGCTTTGCCTGGCGTACGCGGGGAGAGCATAAGGTGCAGCTCAGCTCTGCGGGCTGCCGTCTTCCAGAACCTAGAGCCTTCCCGCGGGAGGCAGGGCTGCTGCGTGGCAGCGCCAGGGGCAGGGGCTCGTTGGCCGTTCCGAGTGGTTCTCCCCAAAATTTCCCGCTTCGGTAGGCTGCTGGCTGTGCCTTACCCCCAGTGCTGCGACGGGCTGACTGCCGCTGCCGGGCTTTGCTGCGAGGCAGGCCGTGTGCTCTGCCCAAAGAAGCTCGCTCGGTTCGGCGGGGGGCTGGTCTAACGCGAGCAAGCAGCGAGTTGTTTGGGAAGGTCTGCAGGTCCCTTCGGGTGGTGAATCTGCACGCCTACAGAGCCGTTCTGTCACGTCGCAGAGGTCTGCTTTCGGTTTGGTTCTGATGCTCGGTGATGTTTTTGGATAAAGCTCCGTTAGCAATGGTTCTCAGGGCTTGGCCCCTGTTTCGCCCCAGTGAACGGCTGCAAAGCACGCGGTGTCAGAGCAGCACAGCTCCCTGCGGTGGATTCTGGTTCTATGCCACGGTCTTTCTGCAGTATCATGATACAGCAGAATTTTTGCCCTGGAGGATGTTAGTGGTTGCTCTCAAACGTTTGCTGAATGGTGCAGTCTTCGGAGCGTGTCGTTACCTTGGGCGCACGGCCGTGCCAATACGTTGTTTAAACTTGGGGCCCGCGGCATCAGTGCCTGGGCGACGCCACCTTCACGGGAGGTGACTGTGTCTGTCCTTTTTCTCTTGTGCAGGTTGCTGAAAGAACAGGAGGAGAAGGAAAACAAGATTGCCTCTCTGATCGCAGAGCAGTCCGATGAAAAGTAAGGCTCCTGTCTATTACTGGATTGGTGCTGCCGAATACTCTTTTCCTTCCAGTCATTTTGCCTGAGGCTTCTGGTGGGGTAGGCTGGAGAGAGCGGCCTGCCGGCGCTGTCCGGTTAGGTGCTCTGCAGGCTTTATCTCCCCTTCCAGCCGGCTGCTGCCCCTGGTCTCTGGATTAAATCCTCTTTGATCCTGGTCACAAGCAGGCTCCTAGATACTTGGGACATAAAGATCCCGTAAGATTAGAGTTTATGCTCAGTGGATTGACTCGGCTTGTAACTGCTACCTCTGATTACCCAGAATTAGCACAAACCTATTTCTCTCTGCTCACCACAGCCGCCCAGCTACTCTAGGCTCTGGCACGCTCGGGTATCTTAAATCTGGGCAGAGAAGCTCTGGATCCAGGCACAGACGCTCACATAACATAGGTGGAAAGGGCCAGCTTTAAACTTCTCCGGGATCAGCACGGCTTAGCTCTGTGTGCTGGTTCGGGTTGCTTCCTGGTTCGGAGCTGTGCACCTTTCCCTGGCGCTGGACTGAATTTTGCCGAGGGGAATTCCCCTCTCCTCGTTTTGCCCGAGTGTTTGCACACTGGCTGTTGGCGTGCTTTGGAACAGCTCGCTCCTGGGACGGTGACTCATGCAGCTTGGGAACGGTGGCTGCTGCCGTGGTCTGGAAGCTGTCGATCTTCCACCGTTTCACCCCGCCCAGAGCTACCGGGATCGATGGGTTTTGTGGGAGTTTGTCAGCTCTCCCGTTCCACGCCGTCCCAGCGCCTAAGCCCAGGCTGACTCGTTCTGTTTCTGTCTGCAGGCAGCTATGGGAGATGGAGCTAGATAAGCTGAAGAACCAGCACAATGAAATCAACAGGAACATTCTCGAGGAGACGGAACGGGCCTGGAAAGCAGAGGTTAGTAGGTGACTTCTTACCTGCAAAGCAGTTGTTGAAGAGAGGCTTTTTAAGATTCCCGGTTGTAATGAATGATTCCGGGACATAAGGAGCAGTTGAGGACGAGGCTAAGTCTCCCTCTCCGCAGGACAAGAGAAGAGATAAGCAAATAATACCCGTGCAGTAAAGTTGGGACTAACTGCCTTAGCTTGGTGCTTAGTGAAGAGGTTACAGTCGTAGCCTGGCCGCAAGAAACAGGGGAGTACAAAAACTCTTCATGTGGGGCCTCTCTCTGCCAGATCCTGTCCCTGGAGAGCCGAAAGGAGCTGCTGGTGTTGAAACTAGAAGAAGCGGAAAAAGAAGCAGAGCTACACCTCACCTACCTCAAGTAAGTCCGTGTCGTCTCAGAAAGGGTAGCTCAAGCGTCCCTACGTACCTATCTCCTCTTCCTCTGCTTGCACCGGAGGTTTGACAGTCGTTCAAGGTTTCCTGTGGCTTTCTTATTAAAATAACGTGGTTCGGTAATGTCACCACACAAGGGTAGGTGGGGCTGTGCTTATTCTCTATTGCTGTTCATCTGCTAAACGCGTGCCGTGCCCTTGATGGAGAGCTGCTGGCATGGCGTTGGCCGTGGTGTCTGTGTCTCTGTCCAGCAGATCAGTCTGTGCTCCGGTAGCACCACGCGCTCTCCTCTTGCGGGGGTTTCTTGCCTGGGCGTGAGCCCTTCTTCCTGCCCAGCCGGAGGAGGGAGGGGGGAAGGCAGGAGGGTGCGGGGTGTTAGTTGCTCCCGCTTTGCCGCCAGTGAGAGCGCAGTTGCAAGTGGGAAAGTTCAGTTGTGCTTGCAGGTCTGCGCCACCCACGCTGGAGACGATGAGGCCAAAGCAGGAGTGGGAGATGAGGCTGAACAGGATACGAATGACCAAGGAAAGCGTACGAGTAAGTTCCCGCTGAGCGGCTCCCAGCCTAAGAGCGGGCAGTTCTTCGCGTGGACGCTGCTTTGCACGCTTAGTGTCAGCCCTCTCCGGGGGAGCCCCAGAAAAAGCTGAGCTGTGCACTCAGACTGTGCCCGGCCAGTCCGCCTTTGCGAGCGGCTGCAGAGACCTTCTGCCCGCCTCGTCAGGCTGGTGCGTGTGGATGAGCCACGTGGATAGGAAAGCAGGGTGTCGGGTTAATTGCAGAGGCAGTTACTCTGTTTCTCCCTCTGGCTCCTTTTTTATTCTCTTGACTCCTGTGGAGCCAAACTCTTGTCTGCTGTAGGGCCCGCAGCCGTTCCAGGGCCGAGAACGCTTTGCCCCGGCAGGGGAATCTGCCTGTTCCAGGCACGCAGCGCCTGAGACTTCCTCAGGCAGAGCCTTTGGTACATGCCTCTGTTTGCTTTCCTCTCTGCTAGGATCAGTTCAACGACCACATCCAGATGGTGAGAAACGGAACGAAGCTGAGCAGCCTCCCACAGATCCCAACCCCGACGCTGCCACCTCCACCCTCAGAAGTGAGTGCCTCTCCAGCCTTGTTATTTGTCATAGAGGCTTTCACTGCGGGGCCGTTGCTGTGACTGGGGACAGCCTCCCCGCTGGCCCGTAGCTGGCCCGGCCCGTCCTGCGTGCGTCGAAGGAGGCTCTGCGGGATTGCGTTTTCTGGAGTCCCCTGCCTGTCCCCTGTGTGTTTGGGCTGTCCCCGGGGAGGAGGGGCAGG
>NW_009259422.1:413130-415064 GCF_000687185.1 Egretta garzetta | reverse complement strand
GGTTCAGCCCACCTCCATCTGGCAGGGGAGGAAGGCACTCAGCTCTGCTTTCGGATGGGCTTATTCTAACCAGCCTTTTCTTCTCCCCCTGTTTTTCTTTCTCAGACAGATTTCATGCTGACGGCATTCCAGCCCAACCCATCCCTTACTCCCAGGCTCCCATTCCCCATCGGACCAGTTCCCGTTCCCATGGTCATGCCGAGTGCTGATCCTCGGGCACTCTCCTTTCCTCTCCTGAACCCTGCGATCTCCAGGCCCAACCAGCCTTCCCCGCCGCTGCCTGCTTCCCAGGGAAGAAACAGCCCTGTAGTGGCATCGCTTATTGGCACGCACAGCCCTCACATGACCCCCGCTGCCTCCATCCCTCCTCCGCCAGGCCTGGGAGGAGTTAACGTCACTCCAGAGTTTCACAGGCTGCAGCCGGCTGATAAGCTGGAAAAGCTGCTGGAGAAGCTACTGACTCGGTTTCCACAGTGCAACAAGTAAGTGCCTGGCGCTGTCCTTCCCGGAGAGCGAGGGCTGGCGTGTGGGACGCGAGCTGGGGACGGGGAAGCGGAGCTCCTCTTGGCGCATGGGGGTCTGGAGGAGGTGAGGGAAGCCTGAAGGCGAGGAGCAAAGGCTGGGTGCTCTCTGTCAGGTTTGCCGTAGTGCTGGGAATGAGAAACCTTTGGAGCTGCGTCCAAAGGACAGCAGCGGTACCTAAGCGCAGCCGAGAGCACCCAACACACAGCCCTGCCTCAGGCGAGTTCGTCGGCCTCCGCGGTGCTGCATCCCGGCCGCATGACGGGCGGGCGCTGTCTCTGGCTCCAGCTGGGGATATTCCCCCTCTTGCCCCAGCGTTTTGGGGACAGCAGCTCGCTCAGCATGCGATTCACCTCGTTTAGACGGTAGACAGTTGGGAGCACACGCTCCTTTGCCGCAACACGGGCTTCCCCCGGGGCTGGGGAGGCTGGCTCGCCTGGAGCAGCGCTGCAGGGCCTTTGACGGAGGGTCCCTGCTCGTGGGGGCCGCTGGGCTCGCTGGCGGCGGCTGCGAGCTCTTAGCAGGCTGCTTGTCCCTTGCAGGGCCCAGCTCACCAACATACTGCAGCAGATCAAGACTGCTCGGAGGACCATGGCGGGTCTGACGGGGGGCTGTGGGGAAGGGGAGCCTGGGGGGCAGTGAGAAGCCACCCCTGCTCCCTGGTTCCCCGCAGACTGAGCCGTGCGGGGCCTGCTGCCGGGACCGCACAGGGCTCGGGCTGTGCCTCAGGCGCGTCCCTCGGGTTCCCCTTTCTGCTGACTGTGCCGTAGCTCTTGGGAGCAGTTTTCCCCGAGGCGACTTGGGGTAACTGGGCCGTCCTTTCCTTCTGGGCCATTCTGATGTGCCTTGTTTGCCTTGCTGCAGCCTCTCGGTCGAATCAGGGCCTCCATGTTCTCTGCTCCGCTGCCTCAGATCAGCACACCCATGTTCCTGCCCCCGGCCCAGGTGGCTTACCCTGGAACAGCGTCCCACGTAAGAGCTTTTGGCTTTCCTGGAGCGCCTCGCGGTCCCCAGGGAGAGCAGAGGGAGGGAGCCCGTTGAGAGGTGGCAGAACGGGTGAACCGGTGGAGCTGGGGCCTCGCTGCTCACGCAGCATCTCAGGCTGGTGAGGTAGAAGGGAATGGTTAGGGGCTTGGATCCTTCGTGCTTCATGTCGGGGAAGAGGGGAACGGCCGTGAGAGAGGTGTCGGAGGCTCTGACACGGTGTGACGGCTGTGTGCAGAGGGAGGAATCGGGCACAGTGTGGCCCCTGGCTGCAGCTGGCAGGACGAGTAGCCGGAACGTGGAATTGGTGATCTGCGCCGGGGTGGCTGACTGTCTCCTTTCTGTTCCCTCGCTGCTTGTCCCAGACCCCGGCTGCCTGTAAGCTGTGTCTCATGTGCCAGAAGCTCGTGCGGCCTCGGGCACCTCCA
>NW_009259422.1:411149-412214 GCF_000687185.1 Egretta garzetta | reverse complement strand
GACCTTCACCCCATGGCCTGCTCGCACGTGCTGCACAAGGAGGTGAGTGCCCTTCCCTGCCGTGTCCTGCTCCTGGGTTCCTCGTAATGGTTCCTGGGGCCCTGGGCACGTGTAGCGAGTCCCTGTGGTCCCGAGATCTTGCCAGGAGAAGGGTGTGATGGATAAACAACTTCTCTGCATCCTGTCACCCCCTCTTTCCACACTTTTAGCTGGGCCACCCTGAGTGGCCGTTTGGTGGCGGTGGCTTTAGGAACAGGCTGTCCTTATTCCTGCCCCCGAGCCTGCGCTCGGTGCTAGGAGGGTTGGATCCTGGCCTTTTGCCTTCCCGGAGCAGGACAGTCTGGATCTAGAGCACGGCGCGATGGCGAGAGCTGCCGCCGGGTGGCTGGGCGCTGTGGGTCTGTGCGCAGGAGCTCTCGGGAAGAGGAGGAGCCTTCCTCATCCGGCAGGGCTGGCAGTGGTTCACCTGTGTAGGCAAACCCCTCATCCCAGTGGCTCTGGGGCCTCCAGCAGCTGCCGAGGAAATGGAAAACCATGAATTGAGGAGGGGCTGGTGATCCTGCTAGGGTGAAGAGGGCTCCCTCCGCAAGGTGACCTTTTGACGGAGGCTGTCTCGAAGGAGCAAAAGAGACCATGCCTTAAAATGCGCGCCCTTGCCGGCACCCTTCCGGAAAAGTAACACCACGCTGTTCGCAGCGCCCTTGAGTTGTGCCAGTGGCTCTTGACTAATTCTCTCTCTTCCAGTGCATCAAATTCTGGGCACAAAACAACACAAATGACACTTGCCCCTTTTGTCCAAGTCTCAAATGACGGCTACTCGAACAAAGCGGTCCCACGGGAGGAGTTGCTGTGAATAGACAGGATCGGTTCTAAGATTTCTACAGTTCTATATTTATACAACCATGTATACACATGTACATTTTTATTATATAGGTAATGTGTGTATAGAAAGTCTGTATACATACAAATTCATAAATAAAGTGTGTATATTATGCAGTGACTTGGTGCCGCTCCTTATTTCTTTGCTTGCCACCTTGCTGGCTTCCTTTCGAAGGAGCGTGGAAG
>NW_009259422.1:410177-411127 GCF_000687185.1 Egretta garzetta | reverse complement strand
CGTCTGGTGTGCCCGCCTCTTCCCACTCGGCTCCCGGCAGCTCCTTCTCCAGGGCCGGTGCTCCCAGCAGCTCCCCGTACCCCCCAAACTGATCCCCTTGGCCTCGCCGCCCCGTGCCCTAGCGCAGCGGTCCCCTGCCACGTCCACCCGTAGCAATGAACAGCTTGCAGATGCAGAGCGGTTTTTGGTGGCCTTTTTTTTAATGTAATAATAATTTACCGTGTTAACATTCATTGTTCTTACATAGACAATAGGTTACAGAGTACTGGAGTCTACAGCGACAGCCTGCGGGAACCCTCCCCGGCCCCCTCCTGCGGGGCAGAGCTCCGCACACGCCGGCGCCCGGTGTTCCCTGCCGCGGCTCTGGGGAGGGAGCGCTCAGGAGCCAAGGGGTCCGGCTGCGCCGCAGCTCGGGATAACCAACCTGCTGCAGTTCCTAGTTTCCCCTCTCCTGTACTTTCTCCTAAACCATGGGCTGACGCACCAACCCTTTCTCCATGGATTTCGGTGGGATCACGAGGTGCTCAGCACCACTTAAAATCTTGCACTTACTCTGTAGAATTTTTTTTTCCCCCTTACTTGCAGTCCGTGGCACAAATTCAGCGCTGCCGGAGGCGCCTACGCCGCGGGGCTCGTCAGCGCGAGCGCCGCCTGGGTGCAGCACGCCTGAATTGGGCCACGCTCCGACTCTTCCTACGCGTACGCTTGGCCAGCGTGTTTTAAGGCAGTGGTCCACAACAGAGTCTCTGGGGTCCTGGGGGGTCCTGGGCAGGCACGAGGGTGTCGAGGTCAAGTCTGCAACCGCGTTAACGTTGCCCTCCCGCGCCGGAGCGGAATCGCTGGACGCTTGCGGTTTCGGAGCGAGGCGTGGGAACTGGATGCTACTTGCAAGCGGCGGAGCAGCGACGCGGGACGGCTTCGGGGTGCGTGGAACGGGCTGTTGTGGCGGT
>NW_009259422.1:409229-410057 GCF_000687185.1 Egretta garzetta | reverse complement strand
CGGGGCAGCTCGCCCTGGCCCCGCAGGTAGCCCCGTCTTCTGCTCCCGGAGGAACCTTGCCTTTTAATTAGTGCATCTCGGCATTTAAAACAAAGCACTTTCCCGTCCAAGTTGGAGGCAGAGAAGCAAGGAAGTGCAGCGCTATCGCCTGCCTGCAAGCTCCCGGGCGCCTGCCCGGGGGAAGGGAGACGGTGAGCCTGCAGTGGCCCCCTCTCCCCGGGGCTGGGCGAGCTGCGGGGAGAAGGGGAGGGTTGTCCTGACGTACCGGAAAATCCTGACTTTGCTGTAAGGACACGATGAGGACAAAAGTGCCTCCTGCGCTCAACATCCCTCCGGCTTGCAGACCACTGCTCCGCGTGCTCCAGCCCTGCCCTCCTCCAGCACCCCCCTGCCACTGTCACCACCTCCTCCGAGACCAACTCGGAGCCCCTCTGATCCATCGAGCGCTTCCACCCGAGCACGCCGCTGCCGAGCAAGCCCTGGCCTTGGGTTGCGGCCAAGGCCCTGAGCAGAGGGCTAAAAATATTTTAAAAAAAAAAAAACCCAACCAAAACAGGGCCAAACCCCCTAACGTTGGATTTGGAACAGTGGCTTTCAGCACTAGAATTAAAAATATAGATATATGTATATATTGTACAGGTGAGAAGCGACCGTTATTTGTACACCCGTGTGTGGGGCGGGGCCTGCTATGTACACGCTCCGATTCTGCGCAGCTGCACTACCAGTGACTCGCGTTATAAAAAAACAACAACAACAAAAAAAAAAGGAAATAAATACAACCATGTGTTTAAAAAACAATAAATGCTGCAGTCCCCACAGCCGCTGCCT
>NW_009259422.1:407546-408345 GCF_000687185.1 Egretta garzetta | reverse complement strand
CCCTGCGCGGAGAGCCTGGGCCGGTGGCTGCCCAGGGATGGAGGGAGGCAGGGGACAGGCAGGGGCCAGCTCGTCAGCGTGACTCCATCAAGCTTGGCAGGGCTGGGCAGGAGAGCTTGGGACAGCCTGCCCCATCCTGGTGCCGGAGCAGAGGAGATGCCCCCAGCCCCCAGGACAGGGCTGCTGCCCTCTCACCCCCCTCCCCAGCTGCCACGCTCTTTCTGTAGGTCCCAGACGAAGGCAGCCCAGGCCTGGGGCTCCCATGGCTGCTCCCAGCCCGCTGGCCCCGATGGGCACCGAGTCCCCCAGGGCCAGGAGAGCCTGGGCTGAGGGTCTGAGCTCCCCACGCTGCTGCCCTGCCTCCACGCTCCTGCCCCTGGAGAAAGGCCCTACCTCTCCCTGCCCTGCTGCCTCACCTGCGGCCCCCGGGGCTGCCCCCACGCTCCGCTGTCACTTCAGCAAGGATATGTCGTCGGCGAAGTCGTCGTGGTCCCGCCGCAGGCAGTGGAAGCAACGCCACTGGAACACCATGAGGCAGAGGGGCAGCATGAAGAGGGCGCAGATGGCTGCCATGACGTAGGCGATGGTCATCAGGGTGGACTCGTCCGTCTGCGGGATGTTGTAGCCGCAGTCCTCCATGTTGGAGTGCAGGTAGGGTCCCTCCACTGCGGCCGTCCGGAACTCGTCGTGCACTGTGGGTGGGAGAAGGCAGGGGTCTGGCCACCGCGCTACCACTGCGCGTCCACGTCCCCCCGCCTCTCCCTCCCTGCGGGCCCAGCCCTCACCCCGGGAGGCGCCG
>NW_009259422.1:405833-407419 GCF_000687185.1 Egretta garzetta | reverse complement strand
GCAGCCCCGTGCTGGCCCTCGGAGGCGCCCACGGGGGAGGGACGAGTTCCACTGACCGAAGAAGCTGTTTTGATGGATTTCACTGCAGCCTCAAACACCTTCTTTGGCAGCCTGAGGTTGGTGGTCCCGCTGTCCACGATACTCTTGTCGTAGTTGTACTGGGGGCAGAAGAGGAGGAGTGACCCAGGCGCAAGACCCCAGCCCCGCTCCCCCTCAGATGGAAGCGGACGCCTCCAGCGGCAGCGGCAGAGCGGTGCCCCGTCGGGCAGGTTCCCCCGGCGCCTCCTCACCTCTTTGCAGTCCATGTTCAGGTCCTGCCCGTTGACCTCCAGCCTGACAATGATGACCTCGTAGTACCACTCCTTCCGGATGGGGGTGTACCAGATGTCACCCACGTACAGCGAGCGGTCGATGCCACCAATGATCTGCAGCAGAGACACAAATTTCGGTGCTGCCCACGCTGGCCGGGGCACATGCCCCACGGGCAGCCCCATCGGCCACCCTGCTGGCTGCAGAGCGCTCACCATGCTGCCCCCCACCGATGCCAGGGCCTCCGTCTCGTTGGGTGAGAAGCCTGCTCCGCAAAGCTGGAGGGAGAAGATGTTGGGCACCCGGGTCTGCTTCACCAGGGAGTCGAAGAAGGGCTCCAGGCTGTCATCAGGCTGGTGGGAGGAGAAAGCAGAGGCAGGTCAGGGATGCGTCAGGGCTACCCCTCCTCCAGGGGCTCTCTGTGCCCAGGGGAGCCCCCCTCGCCAGGACCGCTGTGCCCCCAGGGATCCTGGCTCTGCCTGCTGCTGGAGCAGGGCTCAAGGTCACCAGCACAGCTGCAGGCTGGGCCCCAGGGGACCGAGTAGAGCCAAGGAAAGAGGCAATCGAACCCTGCTGGGACAGGGCACCCACATCTGCTGGCAGAGCTGGGGCCTAGCCGGCTGTGAGCCAGCACTCACCCGGGCGATCTCGGCGTACGCCAGCCCCAGGATCCCTTCCCAGTTGGAGCCGTTGATGAAGAATTTGTCCGACTCCGTGATGGCAGCGATGTTGGCTCTGACAGTGACGTTGGGGCCGTGGGGGATGGTGACAAGGTCGGTGCCCAGTTCCCCTTCCCACTTGCCCTGGGTGTAGGGCACATACACGCCCTTCCGCAGGTCCCGGTAGGTGCTGGACCTGCAACGGCATCAAAGAGCCAGAGTAAGATTAGTGTGGAGGAGGAGTGGGTGCCCGCATGTTGGGTGCCGGTGGGAGCGCATGCGGGTATAACCAAGCATTCGCAAGCGTGGAGGCGTGCCTGTCCCGCAGACCGGCGCGGTCGGGCGAGGACGGCGCGTTTCTCCACCGCTCGGCTGCTGGGGAGCCCCACCGCGGGTTGGTGAAGCACCAGGGTGGCTCCTTGCAGCCTGGGCCAAGGCTGTCACGGGGCGTGCAGGGGACAAGCCCAGCTGTTGCTTGCCGTGCACGATGGCCAGTGGCCCAGACACCGTCTTAAACGTGCTGGGAGGGTGGCCAGGCGGCCGAGGGGCCCCTCCTTCTCTGGGCACAGAAGGAGCCACGTGGGCCCAGCCAGGCTGGAGGGCTGGGGGCCCCGGGGG
>NW_009259422.1:403718-405443 GCF_000687185.1 Egretta garzetta | reverse complement strand
CCTGGGCTTCCCTTGCCGGGAAACCTAATTTTCTCGCAAAGCTGGTGGGAAGGACTGATGGTACGCAAGCCACCGGGGATTGCTGGGCCCGCTAATCGGCCATCTATATGCTGAGCTCTGCTCCCGCTTCATTTCTGCCTGTGCCCGGGCAGGAGGGATGCTGGGCAGCAGCGCAGAGCCCCGGGCTGAGCAGGGACCCCCTTTTGCTGTGCTTGGGGACAGCTCAGAGATGCTGCGCAAAAGGACGCAGCAGTGGAGCGGCAGTCGGTGACATCAGGGTGTTGCACAAAAAGGAAACACAGCCCAGGCGGGGGGCTGCCCCAGCACCGCCCCAGCCAGCAGCGTGCCAGGGCTTCGGCCCTTAATCTGTGGAGTCAGAGGGGAGAGGAAGGAGGCTAATGCGCTTGTGCTAATCGCAAAAGCACTGGGCTACAGCTGCCGGAGTCTTCCCTGTGGCCCACCGATGGGGGCTGGCTGTGGGCAGCGCGTCCTAGGTGCCCCAACCCCAGCCCTACCACCCTGCCCACAGCCCCGTGCTGGCTTCTTGCCTAGGGGAACGTTTTGGACCACAGGTAAAGATCAGAGCGGTACATTTGCCCCCCCCAGCATCCTCCTCGGGCAAGCACCAAGAGCTGCTGGGCCAGCTCAGCGCCCGCTGCGCAGCCCGCCCTTCCCCTGGCAACCCAGCACCGGCGGCCGCTGCGCCCGGGCTGCTCCCAGGGCGGTTCTGTTTGATCGGTCATTAGGGGCCATCTGCCCCACACAGCTCATGCCTGCTGCTCCCGGGGGTACCCAGAGGAGATGGGTTTCCCTGGAGAAAGCCCTGCTGAGCTGGTGCTGCAGGGCGAGGATGCAGGCGGCAGGGAGGGCTTTTGCTCTCGCCTGTCCCAGAGCAGCAGTTGTGCCGGGGAGGCGAGGCAAGCCGCCGCTGCCTGGGCCATAAACGCAGCCCCTTGGTGGCCAGAGAGCCCCAACTCTGGTCATTCCCCACCAAGCTGGCGGGTGTTACGTGTGTAAGCGCCGATGGGAGCAGTGGGGGGGACCCACGCCCCGTAGGCTCCGTCCCACTGATGGGGGTCACGTGGAGGACCCCATGGAGAGGACCCGCATCTTTGAGACGCGGCGCGGCCGTCGATTCAGGCTGGGCCACGACACGTGAACCGGCGAGGCCAGGCCACGTGTGGCGGGGATGCTGTCTGAAACCCGTCCGCTGCTCCCTGGAAGCGACAGCCCCTCCGGGCACCTTGGCAGAAGCAGCGGCTCTGCCTGGCACGTGCCCTAGTGCTGCGTGCCGCTCCCGGGGCGGCACCGACCTGCTCGCGGAGGCACCAAGCCTTCGCTACCTGTCCCGAAGCACCGGCTCCCGCTGCTCGGCTCCTGCCCTCTTCCCCGTGTATTTATGAATCGGCCGGTCCTGGGGAGCCTGGCGCGAGCGTGCGGCGTAACCGGCACACTAAGGGCTGTAGAGCGCGAGAGCAATTAACCGCTGCTGGTGACTTCGCAGTGCAGCACAGCTCAGAACCAAAATTAAAGCGCAACAGAATAAACAGACTGCCTTGCCAGCACCAGGGAGGCAAAAGGAAAGGTGAGGAAGGAGAGGGGCTGGCGGGGGCCAGCGGGGTGCCCGGGCCGCACGCATGCCTTTGAGCGGGAAGCACGCACCCCCACAGATAAATCCCCTCCCTGCTCCCCGATTTCCTGCATATGCACAGCCATACTCTTTCC
>NW_009259422.1:402942-403691 GCF_000687185.1 Egretta garzetta | reverse complement strand
GGGATTTTGCTCCAGCACACACACACGCACACACACACAGAGGCGCGCGCGCGCACCACGTTCACATTTGGAAGGAGTCCAAGATGCTGCCCAAACGGGTGCCTGGTTCAGAAACGCACGAGTGCCTAGAAACAGGTGGCCCGCACGGAAATTATCTGGCAGCTGCGACACGTGGCGGGTCCCAGGCAAAAGATGATGAAATCACATTTAAAACTAGATTTTGGAAATAATCTCCTCCTTTTTTTTTTCCCCTAAACCTACCCTGCCAGAGCAGAGAATAAATCCCAGGCACACAGGGACAACACAAAACCGCTCCGGGAGAGCAAATTTCTGCGGCGGTGGAATTACTCCCCCGCCCGCAGTTCTCATCTCGCTTGCGTCGCTCTCTCCCGACGTGTGTGCAGAGCCGTGCTGGGCACCCAGGACGGAGCCAGCTCGCGGGGAAGAGCCAGCCTTTATTTCAGAGCCTGCGTGGGCGCCTGGGTGTTTTGGCAGCACTAGCCTACGTGGTGGGTGGTGGGCACGTGGGAGCCCAGCCCTGTGCTGGAAGGAATGTGGACCCTCGAGCACCGAGCTGGCCCCATCCATCCTGGGGGCCAGCCTCGCTGCTGACGGCGGTAGGCAGGAGCGTACGGGCGCAAAAGGATGGGGCGGGAGGAAGCTCCACAATCTCACCCACAAAAGAGGGGAGCTCCTGCTCTGCTGTGCTCCGCCAGCCCCCCTTTCCAGCGGGGCCATCCCCGGCTCCC
>NW_009259422.1:397448-401173 GCF_000687185.1 Egretta garzetta | reverse complement strand
GGCCCCTTCTGCCGCTGCTTGGGCCCCAGAACCCCTGCACCCCGGGAGGCAAGCAGGGGCACGCTCTGCCCGGTCAGTGTTTTGGGGGTTGTCGTGGCTTAGCCCCCACCGGCAGCCAAGCCCCGCACAGCCGCTCGCTCGCCCTCCCCTTCCCGCTGGGATGGGGGGAGAATCGGAAGGGCGAAAGTGAGAAAACTGGCGGGTTAGGATAAGAACGGCTTAATAATTGATATAAAATACAATAATAAATTGTAGTGCAAAGGAAAACAACAATGAACAAAACCCAGGAGAAACAAGGGATGCAACTGCTCACCACCCGCTGACCGATGCCCAGTTCATCCCCTAGCAGCGGTTGCTCCCCCCAGTTTCTCTACTGGGCATGAGGCCCTGTGGTCTGGAATAGCCCTGGGGCCAGTTGGGGTGGGCTGTCCTGGCTGTGCCCCCTCCCAGCGACTTGTGCAGAGCAGGGGAAGCTGCGCAGTCCTTGACCACTGTAAGCCCTGCTCAGCACCAACTGAGCCATCAGCGAGTTACCAGCATTATTCTGGCCCTAAATCCAAACCACAGCCCTACACCAGCTATTGGGAAGCAAATCAACCCTATCCCAGCCAAAACCAGGTCACGGTTTTGGGGTAAAAGCTAGTCTGACCTTGTCCTTCCACCGTGTGTTGGAGCAGCAGGACTGGAAGGGACAGCCCCGTCCTCGCTCCTGCCGTGGATTTGCAGCCTCCCCTGTCCTTGCGCGGGCACTGGGATTTGTGCAGCCGCAGGGAGCCTGCTCAGCCATCTGGCCTGGCTAATGCTAGCCAAATGTGGCCATGCAGAGCCACAGCTGCGGATGTTTGGGGTGGGGAAATAAACTTACAGCTGCCTACACCTGTGGCAAATGGGTTGTAGGGGCCCAGCTGTGGCAGGACTAAGTCACTGCCTGCAGTCTTTGAATTAAATACCAAAGCAATCCTCCAGAGGTGGAACATGTAAAATTAGGATCCTTTCATAGCTTCCAAAATGTCCTCTGGGAAGGTGAGAGGGGCTGAGGCAAGCTGGGTGTGCTGAGAAGCTGCTTTGGCCCTGGGCAATGCTGATTCAGCCCAGGGACTGCTCTCAGAGAGCTGTGCTGTGCCCCGGGAAAAGAGTTTTCTTTTTCCCCTTTCTCATTTCAGCTTATTTTTTACCTGTTTAAAGAGTCCCCGAAGCAATTCCTCATCTCCTCTGTAGAAGCTTGAAAGCCTGGGGGGTCCGATTACAACTTCTGGGCCACTTCAGCTCCGCTCCCCGCTTCCACAGCCCCTGCAAAGCATGTGTGGAGGCTCTTTGATTTGGTTTTGCTGTGTGCAGTGAAAGAGCACCATAGGCAGAACAGGGAGCTCTGCCCCTGCCTGTTGTCCATCCATCCATCCTTTCTTCAGGGCAGCTCAGGCTGTGAGTGTTACAGCCAGGGCAGCACAGAACTGTGTGGCAGAGGGCTCTGATATATCTGAGCAGGGCACAGCTCGCAGGTGGGCTCAATCTCCTCGTTACCAGAGGAATGAATCTTAAAGCAAAACTACATTCCAGCAGCCTCTACCTTTTGTAGGGAAGGTGGGGAAACGCGCTTGTAAGTAATGTGATGTTTCTTCCCTCCCTTCGTGCTGTTAGTTCACTCGGAGCTGCGGCTCGCCGCCCAGCGCTCTCAGCCGTGTCCCTTCACCGGGATCCGTCGGTTCTGTCTGCCTTCGCTATTGCCCTCCCCATCTGCACCCAGGCCTGGCAGCCCCAGCGCACCTTGTTCCCCTCCACAGCCCCGGTGCTGCGTTCCCTGTGGGGCTCTGCCACGCGCCGTGCCATGAGGATGCTTTATTCCTCTCTGAGCGCGTTTGATCGTTGTGATTTTCTGTTGCTTCCTTCGTGCCACCAGGCGCAGGCAGCCATGGCAGGAGCTATGGTGCGCATTGGGGACCAGCTTATCCTGGAAGAAGATTACGATGAGACGTACATTCCCAGCGAGCAAGGTAACCGATGCCTGTCCTCCCAGGAGCCGTGATAAGGGATTCGAGCATGCAAGTCAGTTCTAGGCGTATTAAGAAACCGGGAATCGGGGAGAGCGTGGGTGGAGAGGGTAGAATGAATGGGATTTCGTAGAAGGCAGAGCTGAGAAATTGGCCTTTTGGTCGCAAAGATAAATGCCATTTTTCAGTCTGTCTCCCCGCCTCAGCAGCCTGGCAGGACGTGCTCGCTGACACAAGGCCGCGTTGGCAGCTTTGAGCAGCTTCGTTGCGGGATCAGGAATTCCCAGCGTGCCCATTGCCTTAGCCGAGGAGGCTGGCTTTGTCGTGTGGTGCCTGGTATCGACCGTCCCCACAGGGTCCTTTTCCCATTTCCTAGAAATCCAGGATTTTGCACGGGAGATCGGGATCGACCCCAAGAAGGAGCCGGAGCTGCTGTGGCTGGCCAGGGAAGGCATCGTGGCCCCGTTGCCGCCCGAGTGGAAGCCCTGGTGAGAGCTCTGCCAGCAGGCGTCCCGTGAGACTCCTGCCCTCCCCTGGCCCTTCCCCTGCTGCCTGCTGCCCACGTAGGTGGCCGAGCAGGGTACCGGCCGGCGAGGGGGGAATGCCACAGCAGACGCGCTTTCTCTGGCTGGGGAAGTACCGTTTTCCCTTTTCCTGCTGTTTTTGCCGTGCAGCCAGGATATCACTGGTGACATCTACTACTTCAACTTCGCTAACGGCCAGTCCACGTGGGACCACCCCTGCGACGATCACTACAGAGAGCGTGTCGTTCAAGAGAGAGAGAAGCTGCTGGCGTGTGGCAGCTTGAAAAAGAAAGAGAAGAAGAAGAAGAAAGAAAAGAAAGAGAAGAAAGAGAAGAAGGAGAAGCAGTCGCTGAAGCGACCCACCGTGAGTAGGCTCTGCTGCTTGCGGTGCTTCTGGGGAGAGGGCTGGGGGGAGGATGAACGGGTGCCTGTGAATTAGAGGGTGATCCTGTGCTGTTGCTGCTTTGGGAGCGGAACAGCAGCCCCCCGACAAGGGATCCTGTCCAGCAGGGCTGGGTTACAAACCCACAGAAGTTGGCACGTTTTGGTTTAGAAGGACACAGCCGGAGTGGGGGTGCCACAGCCCTGTGATGCTGTCGCTGAGAAGGATCTGGCACCAGCCAAGGATGCTGGGGCTGTTCTTAGCAGCAGGTATTTGGAGCGCTGGGAAGATTTCCTTCCTTGCAGAGGACAACCAGTGGCGTTCATGCAGTGTCTGCGTGTGTTGCTATGCTATACAGGCAGGGAACACGGGTTCGGATGTGTGAGGTTTCTCTCCTTTGCCGTTGGTATCTGCAAGCGTAACCTTTATATCTCAAGAGATAGCAAATCGTCCCTACCTTCCATTTGCCAGTAATGAGATAAATCCCCAAGGGGAAAGATGGTGCCTTGCGTTGTTGCTCAAGGCACAGAGCTCTTTGAGTCAGAAAGCCTCAAGCCTTCCATTTGAGCGTTTTATCTATATACAAGTAATTTCAAACATTCAAAAATGTCCACACCTATTTATAAATTGTGTATTAAATAAGTATATATCTCTACTTTAGACAGATAAGGGTATATACAGTGGTACAGTTTAGTTATTTGCTAATATCTATCTACTTAGGAAATGCAGCCAGGGATTCTTCCTTCAACACCCTTTTGGCACATGCCCTCTGCCGTTCCGCCCCCTGGGCAGGCGAGCCCCGAGCCAGATGCAGATAGCCAGATTAGAGAC
>NW_009259422.1:389872-396777 GCF_000687185.1 Egretta garzetta | reverse complement strand
CTTTTGGCACATGCCCTCTGCTGTTCCCCCCCCCGGGCAGGCGAGCCCCGAGCCAGATGCAGATAGCCAGATTAGAGACGAAGGCTGCCCTGACGAAGGCAAAGGGAGACCAAGTGGCTCGAGGCGAATACGGGCAGGCACGTGGCCAAACAAAGTGCATCCCCCGCGTGTGTCAGAGTTCAGCAGACCGTGCCAGACCTTACCCGATGTGGAGGGAATGTTAGAAGGCGGCCCCTCTTTTAGCAGCTTTGGTGTAGACATCCACCGGGACCAAGATACACCTCGAGAAATGCAAGAAAAGCTTTGTCTCGACTCCTCTGCCTCACAGTCTGACAATTTAGAGGTTAGGCCACCAGTGCAACCTTTGTGTGTGCCAAAGAAATCCTATTCACAAGACTTTAGGAGTGTTAAAACCCCGCTAGAGACCCTTGAAGACAGAATCCTACTCTTTGAGGGTGAAGAGCTGAAAGCAAAGTGGAAGATGAAAGACGTGATGGGTGAGTGTGTCCAGGAGCCCGATCGCCACTTCTCAGTCGGAGAGAAAGCTACGGGACTGGCTGGGGAAGTGGGAAGAAGTCCAGGCACGTTGCAAGCCAGGGAAGAAGAAAGCTTTTACCGCAGGAACAATGCAATGACTCTTTTCGATGCCGGTCCTGCAGGTGACTGGAGTTTGCAGGAGACAGTTGGGGTTCCGTGTGCTCAAGAAGAGCTGAGCTCCTGCAGCCAGCTATCCGAGAGTAGAAGTGAAAGGAAGGTTCGACATGGGGCTTTGGGTGAAGCCATCAGTCTGTGCAAGAGCAAGGAGGCCATCAGCAGACCTGAGAGAAAGGGTTTAAGGCCGATGGAGCTGATGGAAGTAGGAGCAGTTATAGAAGTAGCCAGTGGCAGTGGTACGCTGGAGAGCCACTCCACAGTCCCTCAAGAGATCAGAGATGTACTGCTCTGCCTCCAAGGGGTAGATGCAGAGAGAGGAACCGATCTGGATCTTTGTTCTGCAGTGGATCCTACATCAAAATGTGGTTTTTCCTCTGCTAACGACGGCCGGACAAATGGCGAAGGAAGTGGTTTGATATCAAAGTACAATAGCAGCGATTCAGCCAGTTCAGATAACGACAGTGCACCCCAGGCGCTGGGAGCGAGCCGGCACTCCCCTGCACAGCACCAGCTTGGGAGTCGGAAGGATGTGTGCTCCATCGCAGGAGAGCCTCTACTGCCTCGTCCCCCTGTAGGGTCACCCCTGGCTCAGACCCTCACTCCTGCCCAGGAGGCGGAGAGGAAGAGCAGCTCCGAGGGTGTGAAATTGTGCCTGGGGCCGCAGGAATGTGAGAAAGGGCCCAGCCCAGAACCTGAAGACGTTAGCGGTGTGAACCGCGCTGCCCAGGAGTCTAACGGTGCTAGAGCGCAAGGAGAAGTAAAGGGAGGAACCGGACGGGCAGAGCAAGCTGCGGGAGCGCAGGCAGAGAGAGGCGCAGCAGACTCGGAGGGTGAGTGCCCGGGGAGCAGCAGTCGCTGTCGGCACGTGAACGTGGAGACGACCCAAAGCAGAGAAACCGCGGGGAGGTACAGCAGAGCAGAGGCTGGCGAAGGAGCCGGCGGGAATGAGGTAGGACTCGGTCCTTTGGGACGGCCCTTCCATTGTGAACGTTTCTGGAGAACTGAGAATGTGAAATTTTGCTTCCGAGCTAATTTCCAGGGGAAAACGGGCAAACCCGTCCTGCTGGAGGTGACATAAGCAGATGTGGCGTTGGTTTTAGTGGCTTTCCTGAAGCTCAGGAGGTAGCTTGGAAAAGCCTTTCTTTGTGGCCTCGCACGGCAAACGCTGCACAACTCGCGCCTTGCTTTAGTTCTGCGAGGACACAAGGTGCCTTCTGAACTCAAAGAACCGGGTGATGGGCAGTAAATGAAGTGGGACGGCAACATCAAATACAAAACCTTTAATTTTGGCTCTAAGGCTCTTTGTAGCAAGCACACTACAAAGTCAGTCTTTTCCCTGGAGGTCTCACAAGCCAAAATGAGGGGGAATAGCTTATTCAGCTATTTCTACCTTAATTTTGCTTGCCGAATCTCAAGTCCCCGAGTGACCGAGTTGGTTTAGGTGATATAAGAAACCGTAAGTCGCAGCCAGCTCTCCTGCATCCGTGGCCAGTACCTTGAAAAAATGGACCCTGTTCCCTCTGAAATGAAGGAAAAATGGGAACAAGTTTGAATTCCCTTTCTCAGACAAGAGAGTTTATCTTCGCTGACATCCCCTGCCCCGCACATGTAGGTAATGGCCAGCTGTGGAAGAGAGTTCGTTAAGCCCAGGACGCGTGATTTATTCTGTTACCCTGGCTGCGGCCATGACGTGGTGGAAGAAGGCCCAGCGTGTGTTCCTCTCCCTCTCCCAGCCCTCGGTGCGAGTGAGTGAGCTCTGGTTTCGGTCTGCAATCGTGCACAGACACAGCGTCCAGGAGCTGTGATCTCTGCGTGCACGCGTGCTCCGCTCAGGCGACAGCACTCGGCTGTTCCGGCAGGCTGCGAGGAAAATCCCGGCGTACGTGTGCTTCTAGGTTAACCCGTGCGGTGTATCGCGGGGGGAGACTGCCTGGGGGGGGGGGATTCCACCGAGTCAGGCAGAATGATCACGTTCCTGGGTGAGGGCAGCGTGAGGGGGCCGGCGTGCGCTGCCGGGAGGCGAGGATGTTGGATGCTCCCAGGGCTCTTGCTGTGCTTTGGAAGGGAGAGGTGTATTATTCGGGAGCGTCTTACGGAGGGGCTGCCGCAGAGCTGCTTGCTGCTGCCCATGACTTTCCTGAGGGTGTAAGGTGAGGAAGCAGCCTGGATTTCGGTCTAGAAGGGGATGGTAACTGCAGCCTGTGGGGAGTAGGAGGCTTCTTGCCACCCAAGTGGTTTCCACTTCACTCATTCCCCCTGTGCAGAGCGGTCGCAGGCCAAGCTGCCCAGTTTGCCTCGGGCGTGGGATGCTGGGCAGGGGCCTCTCCTCGAGGGTGCTTTGGGGTCCCTTTAGACGGGTGAGCTGCTGTGGCGGCTCTTGCTCTCGCCCTTTGGGTTTGGAGTAACGCCCATTGATTTTCTGAATCGCCTCGCTGCTGCAAAGTGAGTCGCCGTATTCGGGTGGGTCTTCGGGCGACAAAATGTGTGAGTAAATCCAAGCGCTCTGCCTTACACCTCTCACGTGCTGGTGTGGGGTCTCGCCAGCAGCGTTTCAGCAGCGTTGGGGCAGGGGGGCGCTTTCTCCCTTTCGGAAATAAGGAGCGCAAGCTGTGCCCCCGTGCTCTCCCGTCATGAGTCCCTTCTCCAGTCCTCAGGCACCCTGCTAGCACCCGTCCAGGCGCCCCTGGGGATCCTCGCCCCGCTACGTGGCCTTGCGGCGGCTCCGGCCGGCGTCCATCGCGGATCGCTGAACTCGGACGTGGGGAGCTCGGTGGACTCCAGCCTCGTGGCCCAAGGAGGAACGCAGGTAAGGCTCCGTCTCCTCTGGGAACGCGCCCTGGGAAGCGCGCTCTGCAAAAGGTGGCAGGCACGGTGATGCTTACAAGCTTGGGTGACGGTGTCTGAGATCTCTCGTCTGTTTTGGAGTGCTTTTGCCTGTTAAAAAACCGCTGCCCTGCTCTGTCTTTTCCTGTAGTCCTTGTCTTTGCTAGGGAGCCCGGCGCTAAATCTGTGCTGAGCTTTCTTCTGCTGTGTTTAGCAGATTTAAAGAAAGAATTGTTTCAATTGCTGTTGGGGGGAAAAAGGTCTGTTAGATTCATCTTCGTAGAACTGTGATTTGTGTCCAGATGAAGCATGGCATCCGGTACAGATAACGTGATCTCAGAAATAATACTTTCACTCAACTATTTGTGAGAATAAAAAAAAATGGAGAGCGCCATTTTCTGGATGAATGTGAGATTTACGGTCGTGTCCAATGATTGTTTATAGAAAGCGACCCCTGGGTCAACAAAACAAACCTGGTAAGTGGTAACAAATTGATCTTTGAAAGGACAACAAGGCACTGTGTGTGCAGACATACCAATGACACTTTCACTGAAGGCTTTCTTCCTGTCACTGGTGATTTCCAACGCTTGGTTTTGATGTGGCCTTGGCTGCATGGGCGCTGAGGCACAGGCGAGTTTTGCTTCTGTAGGACAGGAGCCTCTTGGGCGTGAGGGAAAGCGTGGCCTCTTGAGGGCTATATTGTCTGCCAGCGGGACGTGGCTCTAGCGGAGCAAGGGTAGCAGCTCCCCTGCTGCTGGCCGGTGTCTCGGTGGGTTTGCATCTCCCCTTTCTCTTCGGCTGTCCCCTCACTTCCCTTTCTTTTTGACTTCGCAGCCTGCAGAGCCCTGTAAGCCCACCAGCCAGACCACCAAGTTGCTGGGCTTGGTCTGCGAAGAGAAGAGTCCCTTGGACGCAGCGGCTCCAGATAAAGGGAGAAACGGAGAGGAAGAAAGCGAGAATGAGGTAGTTGGCGTGCCTTGGCTCTTAACGCGCGTCGGTAACCATCGCGCATGGACCCTCAAGGGATGAGAACCCGTGATGCCTCCCTGGTAACAGCCGGCCGACCGTGGCTGTGCCCTTTGGCTCCGGGCTGTAATCTGTGCTGCGCTTCCTCTGTGTGAAAAGCCTCTAATCCCGTTTTCTCCTTGCACTCCCTATAAATCAGCGGCTGCCACGACGTAGTTCCCAAATCAATTGGCTGCAGGCTTATTGCCTTGGCACGTCGCTATGGCTCCGCGGCCTTATTTCCCTGCTCAGGACCCACCAGCTCCTCCTGTGCGGCCCATGGGATTGCAGAGGTTGGAACTCACTGTTGGCCTTCTCCTTTTTGAATACCTTTAGAGCCTCCGTGGGACGGCGAGACTGTTCAAGAACCTGCACATGGACGTCAGCGCCCTGGGAGGCAGCTTTGACTCCGAGGTAAGAACGCGGGTGAAGAGAGAAACTCGGAGCCACATAGGTGCCATGGGCAAACTGGAAATCAGCTCTTCCAAGGAACAGCGGGAAGGAGAGGATCTCAGACCCGAGAGGTGCCACCGCGCTTGCTGTGGGAGGAAGGCTGGTTGAGGAAGAGGCTCGGTTTGCTTCCTCATTGCTGGTTTTAGTATAGAAAGAAGGCTCATTCTCGGGTGAAGTTGCACTGGGGAGAAGGGAGGGGATGTACTCTGGAAATGCCATTCTCGCACTGTCACTCAGCTCCACAAGACTCTGGGAAGCTTCCCTGAGGACCGCACGGGGCCACTTCTCTGCGGCACCCTCAAACCTGTTTTCTTCCTTCTTGCGCCGCTGACAAATTCCCCGGCTCGGACGGCGAGCGTCAGCGATGAGCTCAGTGCGCGCGTGGCCTGGCGCAGACGTTTTGGGGGTGCGCGGGCTCCACCTGCGCTCTCTGAGCAGCGAGGGGGTTCAGGTGACAAGGGCGCAATGGGAAGCGCGTTGCAAGCAGCTCTGCTGACTCGGCCCGACTGCTTGCGCTGACATTAATCCTTCCGCGCCGCTTTGGAAATTCTGTTCCAGCATCCGAAAGGCAAATTAATTCCTTTTAAAGTGTTTTACAGTATTTCCCTGATCCCTTTCGCAGCGTATGGAAATTAAGCTGTAAAGCACTTTGCCGGAGAGCTCGTTCAGTGCTGGGCAGAAACTGCAAAGGCTTATGCGAAAGGGGAGGTGAAAAAGAAAGGCCTGATGCTCTCCTCTCCAAGCAAGAAGCTCTGGGTGCCCTGTTCGTCGCTCGAGTGTCACTGTGTCCAGGAGCGGAGAGCTGTCTTGCCATGGCTTCAGGAATCTGTTAGGGAATGGCAATTGCCGCCCAACAGCCAGGCTCTGGTAGCTCAGATGGGTGATATCTCAGTCCCGGGAAGATCGTAGTGCCCCGCTGGAAAATATAATTCACGTGTAGCTCCATGAGATGGCAGTAGAAAAGCGTTCTAGGAGCGAGCCTCAGCCCGCGGCCCACGCCAAGCTGCCTCGCAAAACAGAGAGGAGGAAGGGATTCGTATGGCAAGCCCTACAGGGCGTATATCTAAGCAGTAGTGGGGCGAAGCGATGAAAAACGTGGCTTCACGTAGCCTGTGGGACAGGGTTGAATAGCCGTATTCAAAGGAAATAAGCCTGTGGGTTTAGTGACTTGCTGAGATGCAAGGATGGTGGCTGAGAGCAGAGGCTGCATCCGAGACAGCACGGGCGTCTGGGAGAGAGGGAGGGGAGATGGAAAGAGATGCTGCCCCCCTCGGTGGGCTTTTCCGGAGTAAATTAACCAGGGAAAAGGCACTGAAAACGAAACCCACGCCAGATGCTGGAGAGCTTGAGGTGTGGGGTCTGCGTGTAGCAGCTAGCATGCCCCCTTGGAAAGAGGGCCGCTTCTCGGCAGCTTGGTTTGCTCGGCTGCTCGCGGGGTGAGCTCTACCTGAACCCCGCTTTCTCGCCTCTGAATTCCTGTGATGGAATAGTTGCTGCAGGCGTGTGAGACCCTGCCCTAAAACACAAAAGGGCTTGGGATGCTGCTGGAAGTGGCAAGGGGAAGGTCTGGAAGCATCTCTGGGTGCCCGGGGGGAGGGTGCTGTGGCAGCAGGAGCGATCCCTGATGCAGCGCTTGCAGCTGGGGAGGTTTAGCACTCTGCCGTCTGTACGGGTCAAGCTCTGGGTAAACACTGGGAGTCAAGGGGGCCCTTCGTGTGCTGGGAAATTACCCCGCAAGGCGTCTTTACCAGATGGAGATGTGTGAAAGGGAGCTGTCTCTGTAAATAAACATTGCGCAACACGGCTTGCGCTGCGTTCCTGCAGAGCTGGCTGTGCGGACGCCGTGCTGCTGGGCCCCAGGAAACAAAAGATGTCCATAAAGCACCAGCGCGGGGCTGGCTAGCGGAAGGGAGGAATGGCTGGGCTGGCTAGCGGAAGGGAGGAATGGCTGGGCTGGCTAGCGGAAGGGA
>NW_009259422.1:388339-389809 GCF_000687185.1 Egretta garzetta | reverse complement strand
GAGCCACGGCTCCCGGGGGTCCTGAGCTGGGACGAGCCTGGCAGCAGAGCCGGCTGGCAGGAAAAGCGCAGCAGGAAAGCGTGCAGAGCACACCCAGGGTGACGTTTGGGCACCGGGGCCTGCACGCTCCCGAGCGCGGGTTGGAAAGCCGTTCAGCTGGCGAGCTTTCTGCGCCAGGGGTGCGGCGGTGGGTGGCGGGCAGGGGTGGCCTGTCCCTGGCGGGTGACGCTACCGGCTGGGGAAGGTGGCGTGGGGACCTTGGCTGGTGGATGTGTTACCCCACCCTCCAGGAGAACAGCAAAGCAGAGGAGCACCGTGGCAGCCGGGCAGCTGATGCCGCTGAAGCTGCTCTCCAGCACCGAAGGAGCCCTGCAGAGGAAGCTGGCAGCCTGAGCGAGGTGATGAGTGGCTCTGACATCACGGTCCTGCTTGCGTGATGTCACCGAAGCTTTGCATGCAGTAGGCAGCTTCTAGTGGTGTGCTGTGGATCTGATAGTCGCTCAGCTTGTTTCTTTTGCTGGTTAAAGTATTACCTGCATGGAGAGAGGTGTACACTTAAACACCAGGGGCAAATTCTGCCCAGCTGAGTCTGGCAAACCTCACCCCCGCCCTGTACCGCTGTGCCTGAGAACAGCCCGAAGTCCGTGCGCGAGGGGGGAGCACGCCACCTCTCAAGGGCAATCGGTACGCCGGAGGAGGTTTTTTTTCCTTTTAAAGGTAGAAAGAATGTGAATTTTTTTGTGACAATATCTCACATTCAACCTGTTGAAGTCCAAAGAGGTGGCGTGGTCATCCTGTTGCCTGGGTGGGGAGGATTCCCTTTTGGTGGCTGCTGTTCACGCTGCCCGTTCATCTCCAGACCAGGTGCCTTTCCCAAAGCTGGTCCCAGTGCTATCAACATGCTTTTCTCCAGGCTCATGCTGGACACTGGAAGCAATGGTTCGATAGGCAGAAGTTTCACATCGCTTAGTGTCACTCAGCCGCCGGTAAAAGGTGCTACAGCTTGTGGAAGGATCAGCTATAGCCGAGTATACCCCGAGTGACTCGTCCCACCTCTGAAATCCATAGAAAATCCGTAGTCTGGTTTTGCACGAGGAGAACCTCCCTCCTCCACCTCTGCACAGTTCCCTCTTCTGGGGGGCTGCATTTGCGGTCATTAAGGTGTAAAGGTACCAAAAGTCTTGTCTGTATCTGTCCTTAAAATCGTATTCTACCAGCTAAAGACATGATTCTGGGATGTTGCAGTAACTGAGGCAAACTTGCCTGGAGAGGCCGCTGGTGTGTGTGCAGAGTATTACTGGGTACGCTGGTGTAGTCTCTTTGGCGTGCGTGCTCCTCGAAGGGAAATAGCCGCGTACTGTTGTGAAGCCCGAGAATGCTGACGGGTCTCGTGTGGCGGGTCTGCTCTTGGGCGCTGGGATGTCCTGGAGAGAGGTCCCCAGGAGAGCTCTAACGCGAGCCTGCCCAAAA
>NW_009259422.1:380178-388260 GCF_000687185.1 Egretta garzetta | reverse complement strand
GTGGGCGTCTGGCACGGGGTTTTCTGGCTTCTGGAATAACGATGTCGGCGAGGCCTTTGCAGAGCCTTGCGTGGCTGGCTAGCGATTCAGTGGCGTGGCTGTGACCCTCTGCTGACCAGGCGCCGGGCTGGGAAGGGGCCATAAGCTTACCCTCATTACTCAGCAAAGTGCAGGTGAGGCTCTGCACTCCGTTTTTTGGAAAGTCCCCGCGGTTTGGTTTCTCTGTCCTCCACCCCAGGCTGACGGATGGCGCGCTCAGCCCTGGGAAGGTCTCTCGGACAAATGACGTGCTCGGAGCCGTTCTTTTCGGTGTGCCGCAGCGCGGGGTTTGGAGCTGACAGCGTTCCAGTTGCACTTTGATAAAAATACATCGTTAAAATATGCGGTCTGTGTATGGTACACGCTGTACGCAGGATGCAGCTAATGTTTGACAAGACACCACAGCATTAATAAAACAGCGAGAAAGTAGGACGTGCTAGCAGCTTTGTTTGCATACTGATGAGGGAGCCTTCCTCTGCCTCCTCCCGGCTAGCGTGCTTTCTGTCGGAGTTTGGTGGGCCTCCCTGCTGCTGGGGGGGCAGGCGAACCTTTGGGTGACTGAGCTTTAATTCGGGGCTGTTTCTTCCCGAGGCCAGCGGGTCCTGCCGTTCTGCCAGTCCAGTCTGTTCGCTAGTCACGGTCTGGCTCTGAGCCGAGTGCGGCAGCGTAAATCAGCGCCGGCCCTCGAGTTTGTCCTGCCTGAAGGTGGGACGATTGCACCCGGCCTGCTCCTCTCCGGTTCTAATTTCAGGCAGAAGTCAAATGTCTGGCAGTAGTCTTTCGGCAATCGCCATCTCCCACGGAACCGATGCAGTGCAGGAGCAGGGACGGGTGTACTGCAGAGCACGTAGGGTGCTCCCAGGGCTGGCGGCTCCTGCAGCAGCCCCTGCCAGCGCTGACCCGCTGAGACCCTGTCAATAAAAAAGCAACAGATTAAAAAAAAAAAAAAAGATCTAAGTCCAAGAAATGAGCGGGCTTTATCTTAATGAATGTCCTCGTCTTTGAAAGGGACTGTAGGAAAAGAAACCAAACTGGTCCTAAAGTCACCCAAAGCTTTGCGATTTTGCTTCTTGCTGTAGGAGAACCCACGCTATTTCTGACCCCTGCGTCCTCCTAGGGAGGGGGTAAGGAATGTTGTAGCTATAATTGTGTTTGACTTGCTGCCTAGAAGGAGTCTTTAAAGTCAAGACACGCCGAAGAAGGGCGAGAGTCTTCCTTGGATTCTGACGCCGCGTGCCCCCCGACTCCGGTTCAAGTCCTTCCTGGAGATGCTGACAGTAGCCTGTCTGGCCAGCACAAGGAGGACTCCGATGGGAAACTCGCTGGGGATGAGCCACCGGGCCGGAAGGATACGGAAGGGGAAGGTGACATCTCCGCAGCTGATGAGCTGCCACAGTCTCAGGGGGAAAGGAGCGCAGCGGGGACAGATGTGCCCAGCGGTCCCGGGCAGCCTCGAGTTCCGTCTCCGGCTGCTGGAGCTGCCGAGGCGGATCAGCTGGCAAGCCCGGCTGCCGCTGCCGACACCAGGTCTGTTGATGAAAAGAGAGCGAACGAAAGGAGGGAAGAAGCAGCAGCTGATCTGCAAACAGACAGCAGGCTGGATGCTGGCAAAGTAAGAGCCCTGCCTGCATGGCTTGGGTTTGGTGTGGAAGCTGCTCTGGCTGTTCCCGTTGCTTTGTCAGGCCCCGATTCGGGAAAGCTCGGCAGGCACTGACTCATTTTCTCTTAAGGCAGCGTAAGCGCTTTCCTCCTCTGAAGGGTGTTCAGGGGGGGGGGGCACGAGCGCTCTGAATTCCCAGATCGGCGTCTTTAGCAAGGAGCTAGGAAATGATTCTGTTACGCACACACAAAGTGCTGTCCAAAGCAAGCGGCAGGCAAAAACCCTGAACTGTGACGCATGTTTCGAGTCTTGGAGGAGAAATAAGTCTCAGCTTTCAGAGCTGCCATCTGTACTGAGCAAGCAGGTTTCATAATGAAGTTCACACCAAGCCCAGCTGTCCGTGCCGCTTTGTTCCTCTCCTTCTGTTGTTTCTCGCAGCTTACGCAGGGACGGGGCAGAAGCGTAAGGCGCGCTGCAGCTGCGCTGCTCGCAGCCCTGCGGAGGGACGCGGCGGGGGGTGGGGGGCAGGACCAGAGCTGACGCTGGACCCCATCGGGCACGCTGCCTTCCAGCCTGCCCACGGCTGTTCCAGCGTGCTCGGGGAGGAGAACGGGCAAACCAGGGTATGGGACCATGCGGGAGGGGAACCATGAAGTGTCGTGAGATGCAGATGGGGTAACGGCCTGGCCCCTGCAGCTGGGGTGCCAGGCAGACGCACGCCATCCGCTCCTGCTCAGCGTCTTCCAGAAACGTTAGCGTATGAGATCGGAAAAGCGCTCCCTTTCCAACCTAGTTTCCTTCCTGCTGGTTTTGATGGTTTTTCTAGTTCCGTTGATGTGTAGTGCCTTTAGAATCATAGCATCGTTTAGGTTGGAAAAGCCCTTTAAGCTCCCCCAGTCTGTTCCCCTAACCCTGCCATCCCACCGCTAAACCCTGTCCCTGAGCACCTCGTCTGCCCGGCTTTTAAATCCCCCCAGGGATGGGGACTCGACCGCTTTAGGAAATGACAAGCTGTAAAACCGAGCCTGGAAAACACGCTCTGTCCCGAGGAGCTTGAAGTGAAAGGGTTGCTTTCCGAACGCTTACCCGCGTGCTCGCTCCGCGCGTCTGGGCAGCTCTGCTGGAGTCAGCCGGGCTGCGCGGTGTGCACGGGACGCGTCTCGGCTCACGACGCTGGGAGCACGGCAGTCCTCGCCGCGCTTGGGCATGGCGAGGTGTACGGGTAAAGTCCTTTGAAGACCATGGTACTGTTCCGTGTGGCTCTGCCCGTTTGCCTGGTGGGCTGGGGGATTCCCAGAGCTGCGGAGATCCTTGCGGAAGGAACAGAGGGCAGTAAGCAAATGTCCTTTATCAGGGGTAGTTGAAGAGCGCTTCTCTGCCCCCCCCAGTCCCATCCCCTGCCCTCCTTCCCCAGTCCTTTATCTCCCTGGAGTGGTGTCTTGTGCGTGTCTTGTGGGTCATGCCCCGAGTGGCCTTCCCTGTGATACTCAATCACCTTTTCTTCCCTACGTTAGAGAGGCCAGATTTGTCTTCCCAGTATCAGTTGTCGTCTTGTCGGAAACGCCTAGGTGAAGCTGCCGGGGTAAGAGACGTACGGGCTGTAACGCGTTTCTCCTCTCAGCTTTCAAAGGCATCCGAGACCAGCGACTGTGGGGAGGATTTGCAAGTTTCCAACCGCTCGGACCATGAGCTGATTCGGCCTACGGTGAGTCACGAGAAGCTCCGTCTCCCTTGGGCGTGGGCTTCGTGTTCCCACCTCCGGCAGTCCAGCTGCCCGACTCCTGAGCTCCTAAGCGATGACCTTGCAGCGGTGGCATGGGCCAGCGTCACCCTGCGCTTAGCAGGTCCGGCCTGTGGGTGAGGTGGTACCCTGCAAAAGTAGGTGGCTTAGAGCTGGGGCTGCACTCAGAACATTGCAGAAAGGAAAATAAGAAGCAAGGTACAAACTATGCTTTAAGGGACTCGGCAGCTTTTTCTAAGGGCGGTCTGTATGGCCGGGAGACCTGGCTCCTGAAGGTCCCGGAGGGAGAGCGTGCAGGAGGGTGGCCCTGAGACGGGGGGAGATGCCCATCAGCATCTCTTCCTCTCCCCAGGAAAGCGCCATTGCCATCTGCCAGTGGGAGCAGAGGCAGCACGGCCAGCGAATGGCTGAGAATATCATTATTTATCGGCGTCAGTACAAGCCTGCGTGTTGGCAAGCGGCTGCCGCCTCGAACAATACCTTTTGTAGCGCTCGCTTGTGGGCATGTGTGTGCACAGACGCACCCGCGCCGTGGGGGCAGCCGAGTGCGAGGCCCCCCAGATGCTCCGCCGGGAGGGAGAGGTATCTCGGGGAGCGAGGAGCCTGTGGGCAACTTGCAGGAGCTGACTTGTAGGAAAAAACTCAGGAACTCTGCAGCGGTGTCAGAAAGGAGAGCAGCAGAGGCCGCTTGCTTTGGCTGTACCGTGTGTCAGCCACGGGGCCGTGGCCGGTGGCGCGGAAGCCTGCACTGGCAGGGTGATGGAGCTCAAACCTCTAGCGCTACAGAAGGCTTGCTGCCGGTGGGACGGCGAGCGTGGATTCCAAGCTGCGTTCGGATTTTGGTCTAATCTGTCAGGGTCTCGGGTGAAGCCTGCGCATGCTCATGGGACACTGACCCTTTTCTGCTTTCTTCTCTAGGACTTGGCTTTCCAGAGTCGGCTCTCTGAGCAGGTCCTGGACGTGGGGCTTCTCTCTCCTGTTTTGGACAGCCCCACGGGCAAGGTAAGCGCCATGCGTGCCATCAGGGACCCACCTGTGAGCAGGCAGGGTAAAACGCCGTGTTGCGGTGCAGGGTGACGGCATTGGCGTAAGCGCTTGGCAGGGGCAAAGGGAGGCGGCGTGCTGCGTGCCCTGCCTGCGGCGGGGCCGGGACTAGAGCAGCACCCCCAGTGCCTGGCCTTTGCTGCAGGGGTGAGCTGCCCATAGCTACACAAGAACCTCCTCTTCGAGTGGAGGTGGCTCGGGAGGGCTCCACGTGCTCTTCCCCTGCCCCGGTGCGGGTGTGGGTAGATGGCTTTCCTGGGAATGGTGGGAAGCAGCCTCTGGTTTACTTTTTTCTTTTGCGAGTATATTTGTCCTTTTCTTAAGCAGATGGAAAGGATTTGTGTAACACAACTCGATAGCAGAAATGGGCAGACGAGGAGGTTGACTCCCTCTGACAGATTTTGGTAGAGGGAAGCTTATTTTTAAGCGTTTGGTTGTCTTGCCTGCTTGCACGTAGGGGGGAGATTGGTCCCTTTCAGTGAGTCTGCAGCACATGAAGGAGCGCATGTGAGCACGCACAGGTCTGCGCTTCCTATGTCACGTCAGCCCGGGACGTAGCTATGACGGGGCAGGTCTGACTGAAGGAGATTGCTGTTCCTCTCGAGGTTTTATCCTTGTCTTCTCAGCGTGCTGCTGAGTTGGCCCCACGTTCCCGCTGAGCCCCCTCAGCTCCCCCTCTCCCGCACCCTCTCGGCTCACCAGCGTGTTGGCTGGAAGACTGTGCCGTGCCGTGCCGTGCCGTGCCGCGCCGTGGCGGAGGGTGAGGCTCCAGCTGGGGTTACTCAGCCTTGCTCTGATTGTAAGTGAGTCAATCAGCTGCGCTGGAGGAGACCTCGAGTGGCAAACTCGCCACCTGCCTGGCAGCGAGGAGCAATCCAGTTTGCAGGGTTGTGCCTGGAGAACACACCTGGCCTCTTGTGCCTAATCATGAGCATAATCCGATGCGAAGGGAAAACAAAACATATGCCTGCTGTGCCCTCCCCTCTCCCTCTCGCCGCAGCACGGCCCCTGTGCATACAAATGTCTGGCTGGAGCAGCCACGTTCTGAGTTCACGACAGCCCTGTCGTGGGGAGAGAGGTGGATCTGAAGCGGTGCTCCCTGCGGGAGGCTCCTGTGTCCGCAGGCAGAGGCTAGTCCGGAGTGACTGCCTTGGGGAACGTCTCTGCTTCCACGTGGTGAGCTTGCCTTGCTTTGAATATATTGGCAAAATATTCCGTTTTAAAAAAAGACCCCCCCTGCCGGCTACGTGAGGACGGTATTGGCGGGGCTGGGTTAGCGTGTTTTGGTGGTGGCCACGGTAGCCGTGTGGGCTGCTCCCTGCTAGCCCTGGCTTCTCTGCTGGCCGGGGGAGGCTGCCCCTTTCACCCCTCACTTAACAGGCATTTAAAGGGCTTGGCATCCTGCTGTGCTGGCAGCGCTGCTGCGCCGAGGGTGATGGTGGTGAGGAGCTGGAAGCGGGCGGACGATCTAAGCTGAAGCCTGCTGCACATCCTGGAGATCCTCCTGCCGAGGGCCCTCGGGAGCTGCTGTGCTGGGCGCTGGGAGGAGACAGCCTGGTGTCTGCCATCCTGCTTTCTTGGGGCCACCAGACGGGCTTTGTATTGCGAGGGCGTGAGGTTCCCTCCGTGGGATGGCGCCTGGCGTTTGAGCAGGACGGAACGCTAGCAGCTTGCAGGGCTGGGACTGCTGGGGATGCTGAGGCTCCAGGGCAACGTCACGGGCAAGGCTCCAGGGCAATGTCATGGGCAAGGCTTAAAATCGGCCCTCGCTCCCTGCGGGCAGGTTCTGTCTCCACCTTCTCAAACGCGTGCAGAGATTCCTGCAGCCCGTGGCTCCTGGGGAGGGGCTGCCCTCCTGGGAAGGGGTCTGGGGCAGGAGCGCAGCGCTGGCCCCCTGCCTGGGCTCGCAGCGTTGCCCTGGGACTGGCTATCCCTATTCCCTGGAAGACCTCGTTCCCCATTTGTCTGGCTTCTTTCCTTTCACAGGCGGCAGTGACAGAGCCCGTTCTGAGCCAGGAAACGTCTGCTGAGCTCCTCGGTTCTCGGGAATTGAAGTCGTTATTTACACCGGGGCGGGAGGGCGGCTGGGAGGGGGAGCTGCCTGGGAGAGCTCTGCCCAGGCTGATGTGATGGAAGGTGACAGCACTTGCAGGGAATCCTTCTGCTGGTTGCTCCACTCAAGACTTGCATCAATTACTGCTGCTTTAATCCTGTGTTATTTTGGCCTTGCTCCACCGTACGCTCCCGCGTGGCAAGGGCTGAGCTCGCCTGCTGTGCCTGTGTCCCCAAGAATTTCTGAATGGGCTACTCTTCTGGGGACCAGCAACCTCAGCGGGGCGGGCGAGCCCGTACTGCTGTGTCAGGTGGGGCTGGGGGCTTGCGCAGGGAAGCGCTCCCCTCCCCGGCTGAACTGCCCAGTGTCCCTTCGCCTGTTCCTGCTGGGGGGCAGAGGTGCCTGGTGGCTGGCACGTGGGGAACGGAGCCGCTGACTATTTCATATTCAAATATCCGGGTATTTACTGTGTCACAAATAAGCCAAGGGAAGCTGCTCAGTGTGTTAGCAAGGGGGTGGCTTCCTCAGCAGCACCCAACCTGATGGGGCCTGGAGGAGTAGCCGGACATCCCCGGGGAGGTGTGACTGCGTGCGTACCGCCCTCGCGATCTGCCCGAGAGCCAGGGCGCGAGGCAGGACTGAGTCCCCTCGGGATGCCAGGCACAGCCAATACGTCCATCAATTTGCTTTATGGCCACAGCACACTATTTCACTTCGTGCGTGTGACGTTCCTGTTTGGTTGAGGAGATTTTTTTTCCCCCCACACTTGTCAGGTGTTTAGTGGTACTTGGATATCCAAGACCATCTTCGGGGAAAAACCCAGCCTGTGGCCAGAGCGCTGAGTGCTGGCAGGGAGTTCGTCTTCTGTACTGAAAAAGCAAGCCCCAGCCCATAGCCTAGCACCGCCCGGAGAGCTGAGCTCCCGGGCCTCCCCGTCGCGCTGTTGGAACCGTTCCCGCACGGCATTCCCGTGACGTTTGGAGACCCTTGGCTGCCTGCAGGAGAGGAGGCTGGCACATTGAGCTGGGCGTTCTGCAGCAGCCTGCGGGCGCTGTTGGTTCGGTGCTGGGCCGGAGCGGTGCTGCCCTTCAGCAGAACCACTGTGAGGTCCTGAGAGGCTTTGATGGGGAAGGAGCCAGCAAACTCCACACTGTTTGCTTTTACCTGCAGGCCCAGGAGCTGGGAGAAGAGGAAAAAGACCAAAGCAAAGCCAGTGTAGAGGAAGAGCAAAGCAAAAGACCAAAAGCTGCCGAGAGGTATGGTACAAACAGTCAGAGCCACAAGGGAGGTGCCGAGAGCTCCAGCTCCACGTGGCTTCCCTGTCCTGTCCGCCCCTGCTCTGCTCTGGTGACTGTACCCTGTGCAGGTGACCCCTGTAGAACGCCCTGAGACGCTGCGGCTGCTCGCAGGGTCTTCCCCACTAACCCTCTCACTTCTCCTGCCACCCCCTTAGTACTGTCTCAGCAGATTCCAGCTTTGTTTCAGCTGCTGGCTGGGTAGGCAGCAAAACCGCCCGCCTTGCCTTTCCTTTCCTTTCCTTTCCTTGTGACTGCCCCAGGTGTGGAGCTGGCTTCTTCTTCCCCACCAGCCTGCGGAGCTTCTTCT
>NW_009259422.1:379124-379988 GCF_000687185.1 Egretta garzetta | reverse complement strand
GTCTTCTACCACTTCCCTCCATGGAGGCGGCCTAGAGCAAGTCCCTGCCGGGCCAGGTGTAAGCATCAAGCTGTTTTCTGTCCCGGTACGCAGCCAGCTCGCTCGAGGGCGCCAGCTGTAACCCCAAAACCCCAGTGCTGGCTTCCAGACCCTTGGTTGCGGTGAGGGCTGGAGTGCCTAGGAGGGCTGTTCTCAGCCTGTTGGTGGTGATGGTTTAAAGCAGTTGAAGCGCTGTGCTGAGCAGTGAGCTCCACGCTCTCTCGAGCCCCTCCCTCGCCGAGAGCCGCGGCGTGTGGCCTTTATAGATGAGTCGTGTCAAAACTCTTAGCCTCCGCAGAGTTACGTGTACTCTGGGGCACTGGGAACCGAGAAGCTGTTGCCTGTGCCAGGAAAACTTGTGAACAGGAGAAGCTGCGGTCCAGCTTAATGACCGCCTGCGTGCACTTGGGATCTGCAGCCGTCTTCTCAGGGGCGCTGCTCACGTGAAGGTCCCCAAAAATGTGTTCTGCCCGCAGGAATTGTCTCCTTATCGCTTGGTACCTGCTTCCCAGCTGGGCAGCCTCTCCGCCTGCGAAGCCAGCTCGTGCTTCCCTCCCTTCTCCGCACTTCCGACAAGAAGTAGGGCTGTAGATGCAAACGGGCCTGCTGCTATTTCCAGCTGGAATTTGGGCAACAGCGAGAGTATTGCTAATAGGGCTGCCTTATCTTGGGGAAATTCTCCAAGGATTTGGAAAGCGAGGGGGATAATCCTGGGAAGGGATTCAGCATTTTGAGACTGGCACCCCTTAAACCCCCAGCTGCCTGCTAGCCAGGGCTGGAGGGGGTGGGAAGGGTCTGGAGCTTTGCTGTGCCTTTGGCAGCCCC
>NW_009259422.1:366046-369071 GCF_000687185.1 Egretta garzetta | reverse complement strand
TCCCTCACAGCTCGCGGACTTCTCCCTAAGGCTCTGGAAGTCACACTTTTGCCAGGATGGTCGGAACCCGTTAACACTGTGTGCTGTGCCCGGTGGTGTTTAACCATGGAAGTCTTAGCCGCCTGCCGTTGCCGATGCCCAGAACCTTTCTGGTTCCGAGGCAGCCCCCGGTCTCGGTCCGCGCTGGTCCTGCTGGTGGCAGGAGGGTCCGGCTGCAATGAACAGTCGTCTTCCACTTCCCTCCATGGAGGCGGCCTAGAGCAAGTCCCTGCCGGGCCAGGTGTAAGCATCAAGCTGTTTTCTGTCCCGGTACGCAGCCAGCTCGCTCGAGGGCGCCAGCTGTAACCCCAAAACCCCAGTGCTGGCTTCCAGACCCTTGGTTGCGGTGAGGGCTGGAGTGCCTAGGAGGGCTGTTCTCAGCCTGTTCGTGGCGGTGGTTTAAAGCAGTTGAAGCGCTGTGCTGAGCGGTGAGCTCCACGCTCTCTCGAGCCCCTCCCTCGCCGAGAGCCGCGGCGTGTGGCCTTTATAGATGAGTCGTGTCAAAACTCTTAGCCTCCGCAGAGTTACGTGTACTCTGGGGCACTGGGAACCGAGAAGCTGTTGCCTGTGCCAGGAAAACTTGTGAACAGGAGAAGCTGCGGTCCAGCTTAATGACCGCCTGCGTGCACTTGGGATCTGCAGCCATCTTCTCAGGGGCGCTGCTCACATGAAGGTCCCCAAAAATGTGTTCTGCCCGCAGGAATTGTCTCCTTATCGCTTGGTACCTGCTTCCCAGCTGGGCAGCCTCTCCGCCTGCGAAGCCAGCTCGTGCTTCCCTCCCTTCTCCGCACTTCCGACAAGAAGTAGGGCTGTAGATGCAAACAGGCCTGCTGCTATTTCCAGCTGGAATTTGGGCAACAGCGAGAGTATTGCTAATAGGGCTGCCTTATCTTGGGGAAATTCTCCAAGGATTTGGAAAGCGAGGGGGATAATCCTGGGAAGGGATTCAGCATTTTGAGACTGGCACCCCTTAAACCCCCAGCTGCCTGCTAGCCAGGGCTGGAGGGGGTGGGAAGGGTCTGGAGCTTTGCTGTGCCTTTGGCAGCCCCGTGTTGGGTCCCGCTGGCGAGCACGGCTTGCTGCCCGCCCACCCCAGCTGCACACCCCATCTTCCCGCCGTCCCGTCTACCGGCAGCGGCTGCTGGAATCTGCTCTGTGCTAATCTGGTCTTCTGTTACCTTTTTTGTGCTGCAAAGTGAGAGGGATCAAAGTGCTTGGGAAACATCCGAAGAGAAGTGTTTTGCTTTAGAAAATCCACATCAGGAGGAGGCCGTGGCCCAGGAGCCGGAGGAGGGATCGCTGGATAGCCTAATCAATCCGGAGGAGCTTGCTGCCCCGCGGAAAGCGTAAGGGCTTCGGTTACATCCCGGTGTTGTACGCGTAACAGCTTCGGTCCTTTTGTTCCCCTTTGCGGTGTCTGAAGTCAGCACGTGAAGTCAGCGCGCTAGGAGATGCGGTTTGGTGGGCGCAGCAGCGCTCAGACATCTCCGCCTGCAAATCCCGGCAGCTCTTCCGCTGGCAAGAGCGCCGAGCGAACAGTGGGTGCAAGGGGGGGCGAGGATGCTCAGCCCTCGGGCCCTGCGGCACAGGGCTCCGTGGTACGGAGAAGGGGCTGTTTGCTTTGCACTCGGGAAAGCCTCCTCACCGGTGCGGCTAGCAAGGCTGTAGGCATTCACCCGCCTTTGGTAAAGGCTTCCAGCAGACTCCTGAGCTCGCTTGCTGCGCGGTGCTGAGGCTGGGGGGAGCAACGAAACCCCACAAACCACCCCGCTTTTACAGTCGCTGGGAGCACCGCTTGCTTTGAGATACGAAGGTGAGAGCGCGGGATGGCAGAGCTCGGGTTCCCTGCCAAAGCCAGCGCTCTGGTGCTGTACCAAACGCCTGGTCTGGGCAGGTAGGTGCCTGCAGGCCCACCCAGACTCGAGAGCGCCGTAGGAACGATTGCGCTGACTTTGCTTTCGGTATGAAACGACAGATCAGCAGCTGCAACTGGGCAAAACGAGGCAGGGCGTCTCTCAGGACAAAGTGGTGGAGAAGCGGTCTTTGATGTGGAGACCAGCACAGCATCTCCCCTTCTCTGCTAGGAATTGTGTCCAGCTGCCTAAATGTGTGTGCGTTGGCTGGGGCTCGTTTTAAGCAAGAACGGGGGCGAAAGGAGGAACGCGATATAAAGGTGGAAGCGGCTGAATTGCTGTGCAGAGCAGCCAGGCCAACGGCACCTTCCGTGGGCGCCTCTGCGGGGGCCCAGGCACGCAGCATTGCTGGGGGGCACGAGCCAAGGGGGGGCCTGCCAGAACCCGACTGCTCTCTCCTCTGCCGCGTGCTTTTGCAAACGGCTGCGCAAGCGACCTCTCCTCGTTTGGCTCAAGGCTGCGTTAGCGGGGCTGTTCTTTCCCTGACTCCTGGCAAGGCAGGAGTCCCGCCGCCTTACACCAGCAGTCTCAGGGCACGATGAGACCTCGCTGCTCCAGCTGTCGCTAGCAGAGAATAAAAATCTTTCTTTCCTAGACTAATCTTCATTCTCCCCTCCTTCCGCTTCAGCCTCTCTCAGACCTTATCATTTTGCTGCTCTCTGTCTGAAAAAAAACTAACTAGAAACAGACTGGGTTTGAATTTTTGGAGCACTTGGGGCTTTCTGTTGCCTAGAGGTGGCCAATTC
The DNA here is from genome assembly GCF_000687185.1 of Egretta garzetta. Lineage (NCBI taxonomy): Eukaryota > Metazoa > Chordata > Aves > Pelecaniformes > Ardeidae > Egretta > Egretta garzetta. Next base: position 366,373 of record NW_009259422.1, on the reverse strand, counting down.
CCAGCACACTTGAGGTGGCAATTGCAGAAAAATACCTGGCCCACCAGAAGCGCACTGCCAAGCCCTGGGCTGAGAGCAGGTCCGGATCGCCCTCCGCCCTTGCGCCTGGCAGCGCTCGCCAAGCTTTCCTGGCTACTAGCTCCTTCATGAAGCGAGCCCGTGTTGCCCTCGCAAGGTGAGCTCCAGTGGGCCAAAAGATGAGCTGTTCAGGACCCGCGTGCTGCTAGGGCTGAGTTTAATAACTGCTCAGTCCGAGTGGCCCTGGGAGCCAAGGCACGGGCCCGCCGGCGGTGCGGGGGGCTGTTACCCGAGAGCCTCGCGCCCGGC
>NW_009259422.1:352914-365994 GCF_000687185.1 Egretta garzetta | reverse complement strand
TTCCGCGGGTCCCTTCCCTTTGTCGGCAGCAAAGCTTCTGGAGGAGGAGGAGGCGCTCAGATTTTTTGGTTTGGAGCTGATGCTGGCTGAGGGGATGTGGCTGTTCCTTTCGTGTGACTCGGTTTCCTGTCACCCTTTTGCCAAAGGAGCTTTCTCTTTTTGGTAGGCAACCTGAGAAGGAAATCAAACACGAGCAGTCCTTCAGCCAGCCTAGTGAGGAATCCCTGGAGGCCATAGCCAAGGAGCTGGAGCTGGAGCTGGAGCAAGAGAAAATGCATTTATTGCAAGCAAAGAAGGAGAAAATTCAGCAGTTCCAGGAGGAGATGAGGCAGCAGGAGGAGGAGGAGGCTCAGAAGCTTCATCAGCAAAAAGAAAAATCCCTCAGGTACTTTCCGCTTTTACTCTGTCTCCCCGTTTTTTCTCCTACAAGCCTTTCCTGGCTGCGGTTTCATTGCCGGTGGCCGCAGGCTTGTGCTGTTACAGGCCACCACCTTGAAAGAGGTGCTGCTTTGCAGAGTTTTGGGCAAAGGAGGCAGGGCCAAGGCTTTTGGGGAGGAGGAGCACGGGGCTGTTTGCCCGGCACAGGCAGTCCTGTGCGCGAGAGCATCCTCCCACGTCCTGCAGGACTCGATGCACGTGCAGCTTCCAGAGCTCGGAACCTGCCTCTTATTGGTAACCTGGGAAGAGTTCCCAGTCCAGCGCGTGGAGCTTTACCGCCTGGCAGACGTTCAGATCCTGGGCTAAATGGTAGGAACAGGACTGGAAATGGGAGCATTAGAGGAGATGAGATTACCCCAGAGGAGCTCTCTGAAGCTCTGGTACTGTGTGTTTTACAGAGGGGCATCCAAACAAGACCTTAAGGAATAGGGTATGGATGTCTGTGTGGAAGCCAGGCAGTGCGCGAGGGTCTGACAGCACTCTGGGCAGCGGAATAGCACTGCGAGCCGTGTCCTCTCCCTGGGGAAGGCTCGTATTTTATTTCAGGTGGTCTTGATATGTATGTTCTTAGCACAGCACGCCAGCCAGCAGCAGTATCTTGACGTGAAATGTCATGGGAATGCTGTCTTGGGTGCGAAGGCAGACGCGCAAATGGCACCCGAAGGGAAAAATGTAATAATAAAGCAGTAGTAATAAGGGTGCCAGATCAAAATAGGAACCTTACGGATGTCCTAATGCATCCGGGTACCTTGGCTGGGAGCCCGCTGCCATTTAATAGGAGTTGATTTCATTTACCTGGGGAAAAAAAAAACCCCAATCAAAATCTATGTGCCACCTATGATGATTTTAAAAATGCGCCGCAGAAGTTTGGTGCTCAGGGCCGCGTCTCCCCTGCCAGCAGCCAGGTTCTGAAGGTGTGGAGGAGAATTAATGGTCTGGAGCCCTGGGAACGCATCGCTCGGGCAGGCAGAGATAGCGGGAGCAGCAGCTGATCTGTCGGCCCTGGGGAGGTGGTTTGAAGATATTAAAGCCTCCTGAGCCTCTTCTCCTTTTTTTTTTCCTGGCTGCTCATCTCTCAGGACTCTAAAAGCAGACTTGGCAAAGGTGTCTGAGGAGGAAGAGTTGCGTGTCAGAAAGGAAGAAGCTGAGAGGCTCTCAAAGCTGCGAGCCAGAATCACCTCGGAGACCGAGGCAGAGGAGGAGAAGATAAGGTGAAAAGTTTTGCCGCCGTCCCTGGGGGGACAAACTTTGCTGGTTTGGGAGGGAGGCACCTTGCGTGCCACCAGCAACTGCTCACAGCAGAGGTTCTAGCTTGGCTGAGCCTCCCAGGGCGGGTACCCTGCCTTGGTAAGTACGGCGCCCTCGCTACGATGCTGCAGGCGCTGGGGAGCCGTGTGTCGACAGAAGGGAAAACCGACGGGCCTTAGCGGTAACGGCTCTGCCCCCTCGCAGCTGATCCAACTTTGCTAAATAGACGTATGAGTGTGCTGAGAGGTGGTGCTGTAACGCTGGACCAGGCACAGCTCCGGGACGCACAAGAAGTGGCATTACAGGGGTGGCTGCGCTCGGCAGCGGGGCTTGGCTTGGGGGGATGGCTCCGTCGAATGGGCCCGTCGGAACAACTGGAGGAAGCAGAAGAGGCAGACACTGGAAAACTTTTGCTATTTCTTTTTTGCTTAGCTGGCAGATGTGCCTCCACCTGACCGCTCTGCTCTTTATGTCCAAGGCCTTAGATGATGCACGTGGTGCTGTGGTTCTTGGTTTCTTCCGGCTTGCGTGCCCTATCCCGTAGCAGCGTCTTCCGTCAGCTCTGCTTCCTAAACGGAGCCCAGCGGTAAAGCACCGACTTCTGACTTGCTTCTGTCTCTGTGTTCTTGTTGCAAACCTACCAGGGCAGAGCAGGAGGTCGCGCTGCAGAAACTAAGAGAAGAATGGGAGTCCCTGCAGGTGATGGAGAAGGAGAACCTGGAGAGGAAGCAGCGGCTTGTTGTGGAGGAAATGAAGCTGGAAATGGAGGAAGCTCAGCAGAAAGAGATGATCGGGCTGGAGCAAGAGAAGGAACGATTCCTGAGTGAGCTCAAGGAGAGATTAGACAGCGAAAAGAAGAAGGTGAGGTGTTTATTGCCAGCTGGGGTCAGACCCACGCTGCTCGTGCTGACCTGGCTTGCGTTGCAATGCTGAAGTGTGGAGATTAAAGAACGCCTGCATGTCCTTCAGTAACGACTGCCTTAAACCATAGAGGCAAGCTGTTAGGCGTGCTGTTAGAGGCATGCCTGAGGTGGGCAGGAGCACTCCCCCCCGTTTTTATTCCAGTGGTGATTAAATAACATTTATTTACGTGGCCACATTGCATCTGACAAGCAGAAAAGTCACCGAGTGTCTCTGCCAAGCTAAACCAAGCCATTTTATCAGACCAGAATACCTCTTTGGCTGCGGCTTTAGTCCTCAGGAGAGCTTGGGGAGTTCTTGGACGGGCGCAGGCTGTAGCCCTTCCAGCACAGCACAACTGAGATCTTTTTTTTGGGGGGGGGGGGAAGCACATGGAGAGCAAAGGCACTTTGTGTGTAATCCAGTTTGAAAGGGGTCGACCGTTGTGCTTTTTTAACGCTTAGATGTTAATTGCAAATACGTCTTGCGCAGCGTGGCCCCGTAAGTAGAGGTTTTCTACAGCTGGTCTTGCTCGTGTTCCTGTAGGCAGTAGAAGAGCTAGAGACGCAGTTTGCAACCGAACTCCAGCAGGTGAAATCTGCAGCGGAAGAGAAGCATCGTAAGGTAAAAGATGGTGTCCTTAGCATGTAAATTGGGTTTTCTTTTTCCGCACACTGCCACCAAAGGTGGCCAGGGAGGGTGGCATTAATTTTTTTCCACTTTCTAAATGTGGTTCTGGTCTGGCTCAGCATTTGGGCGCGCTCCAAGTAGGGGGCGGTGAGACTGCACTCGCTGGTCTTTGCCATGGCGCTTGCTCTCTGTAGGAGGGCACTAAATGGATCCTGGCAGAAGGGTGACAAGTCTCCGTGGGTGGCTTTCACGGCAGGTCATTTCCAGCCTGCGAGCCCAGATAGCAGAGGCGCAGAGGAGCGAGGAGGCTCGGCTGCGTGACGACTTGCAGAAAGCAGAGCAGAAAGTGCAGCAAAAAGCGTATCAAGTAACAGCATATGAACACGAGGCAAGTATTCATCTTGGGTTGCTGAAGGTTCTTCACCCTCTCTCCTTGGACGCGTGGTGAGCTCTGAGAGGCTGCGTCCCTGCCCAGGGGGGATGGTGGTGCCTTAGAGGAAAGGAGACCCCTGCAGCATCTCGCCTCCCCCCGGTGCTTGCCTTGTACCCCCCTCCCCCGGGTCACGGCCTGGTCCCACCTGCAGGGTACTCTGAAGCCTTCTGCTCGTGCGAGCGGCTGATCTCCTGGGGCCACCGTGCTGTGGTTCAGGCAAGTAGCCGTCCGTGTTATCCCTGCAGCTCGGCGAGCTGATGAGAGAGAAACGCCAGGAAGTGGAGAAAGACCATGAGAGGAGAATGGAGAGGATGAAAGAGGAGCACCAAGAGGCCCTAGCACGGATTCGGATTCAGTACGAGGAGGAGGTACTGCTGGGGGGAGCGGAGAATTTGGGAGGGGACTGCAGCGGCTGGCTCAGGCGGGCTGTACCCGGGCTGGCACTGCTGCTTGCCGGACCTGCCTGCCCCAGCCGCTCCCGGAGCTGGGAATCTCCCTTCTCCTAGGAGAACTGGGCACTGGTGCCATGATGTAAAATGAGTTTAGGCTGGGCTTACAAGGATAAGCTGTCAAAACACTCTCCGTGCAGGCAACGTCCTCATGCATTTGTGGACTTCTGTCCGAGGGAAGAAAGGTTTTTGTTTGCTGAATTTGGCGTTTGCTCGGGAGCTGCCGTGGGCTGGGCTGGCTTTCCAGAGGGTGCGTGTCCTGTGTGTTCCCGCTGGCCTGCTGGAGAACCCTGGGCTTCACTCGGCCGCTTCTCTTGCTTGTGTTTTGCAACAAACAGGAGAGGAAGCAAAGAGCGGAGCTGTTCGAAGGCCTGCGAAGCGAGATGGCGCGCCTCCGCCAGCTCCATGAGGCGGAGGTGAAGGCGCTGCAGGCAGAGCTGGGCGAGCGCCTTGAAGCGTTGCAGCGCAGGCACCGGGAGAAGGTGAGGACACCCCTCTGCCGAGCGCTCGGCTGGGACGTGGCTGCCTGGGGACAGCCTGGGTATGGCAATGCCTCAGCGTGCCCGCCACCCTCTGCAGCCCAGGGGGACAGAGGGGGCAGGTCACATTTTCCCAGTTGCCCTTGTTCCTCCTGGTGGCGGATCTCTGCCTGGTGAGTGAGGAGCTTGTGCCTTTCTTTCACTCCGCATCCCTGTGCAGGAAAGAAAACTCCAGGACTCAGAAAACGAGCTGGACGTGCGCCTGAAGAACGTCAAGGCCAGCTCAGCGCAGCTCCTTAGCCAGGTGAGCCAGCCCTGCTGGGCTCGCAGAGGTGTCCTTGCCCGTGCTGCTCCTCTGGCTGCTTCCTCTGCGGGATTTTTCAGGAGGGCTCCATCAGGGCTTCTGCCGCCACCCAAGTTACAGCTTCCATCACGATCCAGCGCAGGGCTGAGCGTTCCCAGCGGCACAGCCTCGTGGCTGATGTTTGCAGCGCCGGTCGGTGCTCTGGGTTTGCTCAGTGCTGTGGGAGACAGTCAGCGGCTGTAAGTGACAGGGGGACCGTAAAAGCCTTTCACGGCAGCGTGTCCTGCTCAGCAGAACTTTGGATTTCAGTCAATCCCTTCTTGATTTACCTCCTCTTCTCCATGCTGCCGTGAAAAGAGAATGAGTGTTTCTGGATCTTAGGCGGCAGAGAGGGAGAAGGGAAGCACTCCAAAGGCTCCCGTGGAGCTGGCAAAAATCTCTGGCTGATGCTCTTGCCTGCCAGATCTCCAAGCCCTGGCCTGTGCCACGGGCTGCAGCTCACCCTGCTTCCGTCAGCGCTGGAGTGAGGAAGTAAAAGGGTGGAGAAGGGCTGGAGGCACCCAGAGGCTTCACCAAAGCAAGGGCCCGCAGGGATGGCCGTGTGCCTCGACCGCTCTCAGCTGAGCAGGAAGGGCGTCCTGCCCACAGGAATGCAGACATCCCCAGCTTCTCGTGCAAAGTCAAATTAAGGCAGGGGATCTCGAGTGTGTCTGGGGGGGGAATAAAGCAAAACCGACACCATTCCTCAGGTGTTTTGAAATGGTCTTGAGAGGCAGGCCTGGCCTGCGTACGTGCAGTGCTGCTCAGCATCAGCAGGCTCCTCGCCGTGACGCTCGCCTTCTCCTCCGTCCACAGGAGGAGTCTCTCAGGAGGAAAAGGCAGCAGCTCCTGGACGAAGACAGACGGACTGAGCTGGAAAGAGATGTACGTGTGCTTTAGCTCTGGAGGGGTGCTGCGTGCTTTTCCTTTTGGGGGTGCGGGGGGCACGCTACGACGCGGCTCTACAGAAGCAAACGGTGGTTTCTGGATTGTGCGGCTGAGAATCCCTCCCCGCCTCAGCCTGGAGCGCCGCCCTGCTGGGAGTGCCGTTAGCTCTGAGCTGCTCCCCAAAAAGGAGGGAGAGCCCTGTTCTTCCAGGACCCCGTGGGGTGCGTGCATTTGCAGCTCCGGGACCGCCTGTGAACTGGGCGAGCAGCAAGTCTCTCGCACGGTGTGCGCCTTTCATTTCGGCGTTGGGGAAACTACCGCGGGGGCTTCTTTGGTTTTCCTCTAGGAAGCTGCTTTAGCTTCTCAACTCCGGCTGGAGGAGAACAGGAAGGAACACGCCAGCCTCCTCGAGTCCATCCGGCAGCTGCGCAGGTCTCTTGAAGAGCTCCAGGACCAGAAAGCTGAGCTGGAGGCCCAGGTGGACTTGTTGCAGACCCGAAGCCAGAGGCTGCAGAAACGCATCAGGTGCGTGCATGAGAAATCTCCTCGAATGCAACAAATCGACCCTGTGCTCCGAAGGGAAACCTCTCTCACCTAACTCGGGCCTCTCCCTTCCCTCCGAGCTTCTCGTGTGTTGGGCCCTGCTCCTTCAGAATCCTAACGGTGCTTTTGATGCACGTCCAGGGCGTGGAGGTCTGGTTCCAGCTCTGTTAATAACTCACCGTGGAAACGTGTCCCTTCGCCTCTGCTTGTCAGCTTCATTTGTTTGTCTTCTCCGCATCTGTCTGGGGAGGTTGATAAGGTGCTTGGGGGGGGGCGCTGACATTCCAAAGAAAGATTGTGCTCAGCTAGCAGAGCTGCTGCGCCAGGGTGAGGAGCAATGTCCCCCTGCCCAGCCAGGGGTTATGCCTGACATCACACCGCAGACCCGGTTTGTCTTGCAACCCAGCCCGTGGTTCTTTCCCTCCTGGAAACGGGAGGTCCCTTGCACGCCGTTGCAGATGTGTTCCTGCTCTAACCACGTGCTGTTGCCTTTTCTCGGGGCAGCGAGCTGGAGGCAGCTGTCGGGAGCAAACAGCAGACCTTGAAAGAACTGGAGGCAGAAGAAAGCGTGGAATCTCCGAGAAGGAAAGCTGAGCTCCACGTTGAAGACCTGAGGGGAACTGTTCAGGCTGTGAGTAAAGCAGACTGCAAAGGTGGTTGCCTCGTGAGATCTGAGGCTGTAACTCCCTTGAAAATCCCAGCTCTTGTTCCTTCTGCCTGAACTCGTCGGAGGTGCAGCGGTGCACTTTTCTTTGCCAGGGGACATCAGTACCTTCAGCAGTACGTGCTGATGTCTGTCTGGTGTTAGCGGGGGGAAAGGAGCGGCGGATACTTGAGTGCCCTTGGAGTCAAAAGCAGGGCCTGAGCCAGCGGTAGAAACGTCTTTGTGACTTTTTAAAAGTCACGGGGAGAACATCGCTGGCACCGGTCTCGCATCTGGGCAGTACCATGGCGACCTCAATCTGAATTTTTGCTCCTAATTGGATTCTTAGGGGATCCTGGGGTTCTGTTTCCATACATCTTCTTAGTTTTTGAAATGTCTCAACCCTTCAGCACTCCTCCAGAGAGCCTGCTTCCCCCGCCTCTCCGAGCCATGAGGACAGCCACTTCCAGCTTGATCGGTGAGTATCTGCTCGCCAGCCGCTTCTGCAGAACGGTTTTGCTTTGTTTTTACAAGCAAATGGTTTGGCGTGGCTTTACGCGCGTTGCCCTGTCGGGCCGGTTGTGGGGAGGGTGCTGCACGAGGCTTGCAGGATGGCACAGCCAGGAGCATGCCCGTCTCTTGTGTGTAGTGTCAGGAGCTACATCTCCGCAGAGGGGATCTCCATCCGGAATGCCAAGGAGTTCCTGGTGCGCCAGACCCGCACCATGAGGAAGAAGCACGCGGCACTGAAAGCTGCAAAGCAGCAGTGGCACCAAGATATACAGAAGGCACAGGAGGTGGTGCAGGATCCCGCCAGCTCCCAGCTCCTGGAGGGAGTGCGCAAGAACCTGGAAGAGGTGAGCCCCCGGGCACCGCCTGCGTTCGGATGGCGGCGCCCACAAAGGAACCCGCAGCCCTGGGATGCAGGGCTAGGTTAACGGTTGGACGTGATGATCTTAAAGGTCTTTTCCAACCTAGGCGATTCTATGACCGATCCCTGGCTCTGCAGGAGCAGTGACAGGCAGCTGGGGGTGTTCAGGCCTCCTGGAAACCGGCTCTTGCCTGGTTTTTATGTTAGATAGGCAGTGTTTGTCCCTGCTTGTGTCTTCCTCGTCGTACCACAAGGGTTAGAGTCCTTCCCCTCTCAGGCCGGCTCTCAGGCTGAGGAGCGGGCTTAGTGAGACCCTAGCCTAGGCTTCGGGTCGCAGCGGTGTTCCTGTGCGTCAGTCGAGCGGCCGAGAGGGCCGGAGTGTGCGTGGTAGCCCACGGCTAATGGAGCACGCTGCCATAGTTTCGGTTCTCTTTCGCCATGCACGCTTTGGACGAGGAAGGCTCCGCGAAGCAGGCCCTGCAGCGCAGCCGGTGCTCAGGAGCTTGCTGGAGTCCAGGAGCTTGATCTCCTGGGACCTTAAAAATGGAGAAAGCATTTGGTAGTGAAAGAGGAAAAGGAAGTGAAAGGTATCCGTCCCACCGGTAGGTACAAATTTATGGTTGTAGCTCTACAGAGGTTTCACCCTGGCTTGGAAAAGGGTTCTCGAGCACTTGCCAGCTCTGCTGATACGCCAGCCGAAGGCAGGGAAGATGATAGTTTCCTTCACTGGTGACAGAGCGTGCTTGTGTTGGCAGAACCAAAGCTGTTGACCCTGTTGGATGCAGGGTTTGGAAGCGAAAGCTCCTTTTCCTTGGGGCGAACGCATGCTCTGCCCTCCGCTTCCCATGCTTTCCAAGGCTTGGGAGCAGTTTTACTCCGGCAGCGTGATTTCCCGCGCCGAGTAGAAGTGCGATAATGAAAGTCACCGCGACCGCTAACGTAGATTATCTCCCGTCGTTCTCGTTTGATTTCCCTCCTCGGCCTGGCTGTGGATCCACTGCAGGAAGCAAAGCAGTTGGACGAGATGAAGTCGGCCATGCGGAAAGGGCAGGCTCTGCTGAGGAAGAAAGAAGAGAAACTCAGCCAGCTGGAGTCCTCGCTGCTGGAGGAGGTAACCACCGGCACCACCGCTGTCGCGTGGGCCAGCCCAGCTGCCCTCCCACCCTGCCCGGAGCTCGTGGCCTCCTGCCCTCGGCTGGAGTCTCTGCAGGGCTTCTGGTCCCTGGGAGGGCGGGGGGCTGGTGGCCAGAGACCGCCGCTTGCCAGCGGAGCTGCATTTTAGAAACACCTTTTCTGACTGCGGAACGGGGTGTCCGTCTGAGCACGGTGGGTGAGGGGAGGCCGGTCACCAAGGTGGGGAGAATGACAACCGTAACTGACCCATTGAACTGGCAATTCGCCCGGTCTGCGGCCAACGGGACAAACGGGGGCTGGGGCTTGGCATGGAGACCGTCCTCCACGGCGGCGGCGTGCCAGGCAGGGCTGCTGGCGGCGGGGATGGGCTCGGGTGGGGAGACCCCGCTGAGTGCTCCCGCTTGCGAGAAGCTTGTTTGTTAGGTCGGAAATGAATCGCCGTTAACACCGATATGCTGGAGTGTCCTCCCACAGAAACTAAACCCTGACCTCAGAATGTGTAGATGTCTTATTAACTGTCTGTAGCCTGGTCAGGATGGCAAACACTGTGCCCTCCCTCTGCCGATGGCATCTGGACTCACTGTTAAGCGTGTGGATAGAGAAAGCAGCCTGAAAAAGCCGCGTGATTTGAGCCTAGAGAAAACAAGGGCAGGTCACCTCGTGTGAGCTGGGACGGAGTCTGCTTTCCTGACCAAGGCAAGCCTTGGAAGCTGTTCAGCTCTGCCCGGGACCACGTGGCCATAGGCAGGGCAGCAGCAGATGCAAGAGCACGAGACCTTTGATGGTCAAGCACTTGTCCTTGGTGCAGAGAGAGGATCCAGCCCGTGCAAGAGCGTTGAGGCTTATTTAAAGCGCAGAACACTTTGACGTCTGCCTAGAAGAGCCCATTCACATGGCTGTTAGCTTTGGCCTCCAGCGCACGCCTGTGCTTCTTCCGTAGGCCAAGCGGTCTCCTGACGTTCAGATTTTGCTGTCGGGGACTGAAGCTGAGCCTGCTTTCGCTCGGCCTATGCTTGCCTGTGCAGTCCAGCCTGCGTCGAATAGCTTTAGGCGGTGTTCCGGTGCCTTTCATGTTTGAGGGACAGAACGGCAGGTTTTAATGGCGTTGTTTTCCTTCTTTTGACCAGCTTTCAGATGAAGACACGCTAAAGAGTGCTGCGTGCAAGAAGGTGGTGACTTTTGATCTCAGCACCTCTGAGGACACAAACAGCACCTCCAGTGTAATTCTGCACGCGCCTAAACGTAAGTGCCCGATGGGCTTGATGTGCTGTGCCTGGTGTGTAATGCTCTCGACGTGGCTCTGGCTTTCCTCCCACCTCCCCCATGGACCTTCTGCCCTTGTGCTCACTGGAGACTGTCCGTGACTGGGACTGCTCTGGATGCAATAGAGTATTTGAGAAACTCAATTCCCGCCTGTGGCGGCCGATGAGGGGGGAGGAATCTGCGTGTGAACTCGCCTTTTAAATCTCTACCTGTGTTTTTAGAGTGGATTATAAAGCCTGGCTTCCGCTCTCCCCTCTGCTGTTGCAGAACTGTATTGCTCTTCTGCCAGGGTCCGGGCTTCCTCTTCCTCGCACCTCCGGCAGGACAGGCTGCTGCAGTTCCCTCTGCCTGCTGCTTGTGCCTCTGTTCGCCTTCAGCTGCCCGCGGCTGGAGTTGTGCGGGTGGAAGAAGGGCTCCCCATCAACCGCCAGGAAGGCAGGAAGGTTGTGCTGCTTGCAGAAAGGCTGGCAAGGCTGAAGCTTAAAGAAAACTGGGAAAACTTCCCCAAGGCGACAGGCTGCCCAGCCTGGGGTCGGATCTCGGACCCGGATCAGTAAAATTCCCGCAGGCACACGGGAAACTTAAGCGTTCTGTCTTGCCACAAGATGAGAGCCCCTGTGCCAGCACAGTCCTGTGGGTCCTACCTGCAGCCCGGCTGCTGGCCCAGAGCTTTGCTTTGCGTGGAGTGTAACCGCTCCGTCCTGCCTCCTGCTGTCTGTCTGCTCTGGAAGAGACTTTAATTACAGCATGATCGCCCGTGCCAGGGTCTCACCCGAGAGGCAGGGTGCAGCGCAGCGGGGGCTTTCAGCGTGGGGGGCGCAGCTCTTGAGAGGGTTTGCCATTTGCAAGGGAATCGCCGTTAGGTGAGCGGCCCTGTGGCCCAGGGCACAGCAGAACTCCGAGGGACGGAGCGGGGAGGTGGAACAGAGGCGCCGAGGCACATCCAGGCTGTCCTGCAGCACCGGAGGATCTCGGCCTCGCTGCCTTGTTCCTCCTCCACTTTGTGCCCCAGCAGCCGCCGAGGCACAAACCCTCGCTGTCAGTCTGTGTCTCCCCCGTTGGCTGCAAAGCCAGGTTTTTGCATCCGTAGCCCACTGAGCACGCAGGGATCATTCAGCCCGCAGGGCAACACACGGTGAGGGAGGCAGCGTCTCCCTCGCCTTCCCAGTGATCCCTTTTTTCCCCTCTCTTCTGCCAGTTGGTTTGAGAACCGATTTACAGCCTGTCCCCCAGCCGCACAAGATCGAGTACTTGAAGGAGTCCCTGCAGCATATCACGAATGAACTGAAAGGGGTCCTCGGCCTCTTGGACTCGCTGAACAGTCACCAGTCTCCGCTCTTCGCCTCGACGCCCTGCGAGGGCGTCCCTCTGCCCACGTATGCCTCCTTGGCAGGACTGCAGGCAGGGGCCTCCCTGGTGCCCCCCACCGGGGTGCCTCTGGTCAACCAGTGGGCCCGGAGCACTGGGCTGAGCTCCAGTCGCTCGTTCGCAGCCGGACAGTCAGTGGACAGCATGCTGGCAGAGAAATGGCACAAGTATTTCCCAGGTAGGTCTCCTGTTAACCCATCTCGCCTACGACTTTGGATTTCACAGCCCCGCAGGTTCCAAGCGGCTCACCCTTCCGATGCTGCTGATGGGAAGGGTGCTAATGAGATAAGGATGGAGAACCTTGTTCCAGGAGGTGCCGCGTACGGCTGACCTTTTCATCCTGCTTCTGGAGCAGCTCAGCCTTTTGCGTGCAGCCAAGAAAGCAGCTCTTAGCAAAGGAGGGAGCGAAAGGAGGCAGCCCTGCTGCACCGGGAGCCTCCCGGGAATTGCAGACAGGGTTTGCCTTCTCGGTTTCCTCAACACTGCTGTGTCCTCAGCCGCCAGCTCAGCCTCTATGGACACGCTGTCCTTACTACAAGAAAGATGCAAAGCCTACTGATTTTTTGGGGGTCTGTATTTAACGTCTCTTTTCCAGGGGGATTCCCGTCGCTCAGTGGAAGTTCCAAGCCTCTGGACAGCAAGCTGGGATACGTACCTGCAGAGTAAGGGGCTTTTGCCTTCCGTTGTTGCTTCATTGTGCTGCGTCTGTTTCCCTGCAATGATTCATAGGTGACATCGTATAACAAGTAGATAACAAAATCAGGAGCTACAGCTGTAGCAGGTAGATACCCAGCAGTTATTCACCGCCACGTGCTTGGCACTGCCTTGTAGCTTTGGCGGTGAAGCTGCCGTCGTAGCTGTGCCGATAGCCCTCATCTCAGGACCAGGGCCCAAGGGTGCCGGCGCCGGCCCGTGCCGGCTCTGCCGCGAGAGGCGATGCCGCGTGGGTGGAGTGGGGGCTGCCACCCAGGTCTTTCTGCGCAGCCCAAAAGGGAGGAGAGCAGCCTGCTAGTGGGGGGCTGCTGCGGCTTTTCCCTGGGATGGGGACGGGCAGAGGACTTTGAGGTGCCAGGAGGTTGCTTTTTGTTGACCGGGGCTCTTTCTGTAGCAGCCCATCCTTGCCTTTGCCGTTTCTGAGGCTGGTCCTGCCCAGAGCCCTCTTTCCCACTGCGCTCTTTCTCTCATGCAACAGCGAGCAAATACGGCTGTTCCAGCACGCCCAGCTCCAGAGCCGAGAGTCGGACAAGATGAGTATTCAGGGAATGATTGAGACCAACAAGAAATGGCTAGAAGACTTCAAGAGGGATTCAACAGCGTATCCTTGGCCTGGGTCTGGTCTCTTCCTGCACTCCAGCGTCCCGCAACCGGTGGGAGGAGACAGTGGGAGGTCAGCGGGGAGCGAGCACTAGAGCACCGAACAGCAATTTCGAAGCTGTAGCCCCTATTTTAG
>NW_009259422.1:349877-352861 GCF_000687185.1 Egretta garzetta | reverse complement strand
GTGAGAGCAGAATGGAGGGGGCAGCAGGGGCCTCGCCTCGGGGCCCTGCTTTGGGTGCCACTGAGCCAGCCCCGGCCCCATCGGTGGCTTTGCCACGGGCAGTCCCGGGAGGAGGGAGCGGTGTCTCTGTGAGCCGGGGGTGCCTGGGGATGTGTGGACCTGGCACGTGGGGTGGCCGTGGGGCTGGGCAGGAGGGTCCCGGCCGAGGTCTCCCTCCAGCTGGGTTTTGAGGCGGGTCATAGCGTGTGGCTGGATCAAACGAGTGAGACCTCTCAGTGCTATTAGTGGGGACGTCTCCAGGCTTGTGCCATAACGGCATTACGCCGGGGCTGCCGGTATCTCCTCTGCAGCGTACGCGGATATTAGCAGCAAATCCCTCCGGCCTCCGATAGCACACGCTGTCCTGAGCACGGCGCTCCTTTGAATTCCCTAATCCCCCTTTAATCCCGTTTGACTTGGATGCAGCAGGCTAAATAGAGCGCGCGTCTGCGAGGCTGGCGCCCGCCCCCGGTACCTGTCCCGGCTGCTGGCCGTGCCGGTGCCTGCGAATCCCTCCCGTACGCCGGGCTTTTCCTTCACCAGCTGCCAGACCTCTCTTCCCAGGCACACCGAAGCCCCCTGCCAGCAGCCCCAGCCTACTTCAGCTAGGACTGGATGAAAACAGACAAATTAAAGTGTACCATTACTGAAAGGTGGGACCTGGCTCAGGAGAGACGGTGGCGGGGCCCCTCGCGATGTTTCGGCGATGCCCAGCCACCTCTGCTGCGTCTCTGTGCTGCGCCCTTGAAATGAGGTCTCGTCACAAGAGCGTGGTGGCAGGAGGAAGAGAACTTCCCAGGTGGATTCTCCTAATCCTGTAATACGTCCAAATATACTTTATAGACTGTTTAATCCAGCAGTGAAATATCAGGGCTTCAGTAAATCAACAGTTCTCATTAGTATTCTAGCGACGGCGAGGCAGAGCTGTGAATCACGGAGGCCTTGGAGTAACTGGTCAAGGGGGAGGCTGTGAATCCAGCTGGGACTCTGCGGGAGGAAACGTGTCGGGAGATGAGCCGCGGTGATGCCCAGCAAACGCTTAATTTGCAGGTGGGCCAAGTCATCTGGCCTGGGGCACGCGGGCGAGCAGGGGAGAACGGGCAGCGAGGTGCTGTAGAATTGGGGAATGGCAGATTCTGACGCTCGGGGGACCTTCCCCTCTTCTTGGGGAGGAGGCGATAGGAACTAAAGCAGGAGTGGCTTTCCGTGGCGGATTCCGGGGAAGCGCTCCCCGCGTCCTCCTTCCTGCCACGCCGGCCGTCACGTAGCTGTGCTATGGTTGTCTTGGTGGGTATTTCCCCCGAGCTGACTTTAAATATTTGATGCTTTAAAAAATGCCGAACCACTTGCCGCTCTCTCTGATGAAGCCGCCTGCGTTTCAAGGGATCCCAGCTGGGAGGAATCGGCTTCAAAGCCGTGCTCTGTAGAGACGGCTGGTGCAGGGAGGGTGGCGAAGCCGCTGCTCTGCACCCGGTTGTGCCGGTTGTGGTCCCCGGTGCGGGGAATGCCGGGCAGCAGAGCAAAGCAGAGCCCCCTCCTGCTTCGCCCCCCGGGTGGCGTGTGCTGGCACGGCGCCGCAACGGCTCGCGCTGCCAGCGTGGCAGGGAAACGTTTACATGCAAATAGAGACATATTTTTGACGAACATAGTTTTAAAACTCCTAAGAATGGCTGTATGCTGTCCTTTGCTGATTTTCTTAGAATGTTTTTTAATTACTTGGCGGGCCTTTGTCCTAGGAGACCCTCTGGTCGGGTCCATGTTCTCCCACCTTCTGCTCGCTAACGAAACGCAGGGTGGGCCTGCTGCAGGCACCGCCACGGAGAACATCGCACTGGGGGCCTTGCTGC
The DNA here is from genome assembly GCF_000687185.1 of Egretta garzetta. NCBI lineage: Eukaryota > Metazoa > Chordata > Aves > Pelecaniformes > Ardeidae > Egretta > Egretta garzetta. The sequence continues at coordinate 350,975 of NW_009259422.1, read as the reverse complement.
GGAAATCCTTGCTAGCTCTTGCCGGCTCCGGCTGAGGGGGGAGACCTGGGATGTCCCCAGGGAATGGCAGCCGCCCCAAGGAGCCCCTCTGCAGGAAGGGGGGGCTCAAAACGCAGGCTTCCCCCCTGCTGTTGGCTTGCACCAATCCCTGGCTGTAGGGATTTTGCTGATAGCTTCCTGGCTGTTGGGGGGAGACGTGGCAGTCCTTCCAGTTGGGGTTTTGGGAAGGGACCCTGCGGCTGGGGGGGATCTGTGGCACGGGGGGGCTGCCAGCCTGGCGGATGCTGCGCCCGGAGCCGCATCGCTGGGTCCAGCCCGCGTGTTCGGAGAGCGTGCATTAGCAGCGCGGCGAAACGACTCTTTTCTTAGCACTAACCTGGTTTGAAACACGGTCCTTTTTCTTGTTAAAGCCTGCGCTAGCCGCTGTGTCTGGTTTTGTACACAAATTAAATCAACGCGAGCCTGTTTTGTATGATGGTGATGTTTGCAGCTCTGGGTTTCTCGTGCCGAGATGTTCTGTGGTAGCCCTGGATATCCAGCTCGTGCTTCCCTTTCACATCTCCCCCTCGCTTGGCTCGGGGCCGTTTCATGTTTTGTCTCGTCAAGGTCATTTCTGGCAATTTCCAAGACCACTTCAGCTCGCTGTGGCTGATTACCATTATTCCGTTAAGTACCCGGCCAGGGTAGCAAATGCAGGGGCTGACAGAGAGCTAAAAAACAGAACTACAAAAGCAATTCTTCCTGGGGCTTTCAGGACCGCTTTCCGTGGGCTCCTGTCCCGCCCCTCTCATAAAACTGTCACCCAGCCTGCTTACAATGGCTGTCTCGCTCCGCAGCTTCGCGTCAAGGTTGGAGGACGGGCTGTGCTGCGGGAGCGGTCCAAGGCCAGCTCAGCCGGGTGCCCGGGGATGGGCAAAGACGCTCGGGTCCCTGCCGGAGCGGGCGGGCAGCTCTCCCCGGGGAACAGGAGAAGGAGCCTTCGCTCCAGAGCTGTTCTCCGGCACCTTGGGATGGGTCAGAACTGGCTCACTCTGCTGCTTTCTCCCTTCATTTCGGAGCAGCTGTGAGTTTTCCCCGAGCGGCGTCGTAGGCGCCGCT
>NW_009259422.1:345413-349605 GCF_000687185.1 Egretta garzetta | reverse complement strand
GGGACGCTCCGGCGCGGAGAGGCTGCAGAGGCATAACAGGGCCAGCGGCAGCACTGGCGGGGAGAGGGGAGCTGCGGCACCTGCCCTAATTTTTCCAGCTCCGGTTCTTCTGCCCAGTGCGTTGCGCGCTGGAAATCCCAGGTGCAGATGGACGGGGATGTGGTCGTAATAGGACCTCGGATCACCCCCGTTCTGGCTGTGCCTGAGCCGCACTTGCGTGTCTTTGCCCGCTGAAGAGCTGCCCTAAGGGCTACGGGGGGAGGTCCCTGCTGGCAGCCACACGGTGTGCAGGTTGGCGCTTTTGGGGACAGGTCCCCTGCCCCGCTCCTGAGGCCACCCCTGCGCAAAGAGCGCAGCTCTGAGCGGTCCCAAGTTGAACTGCAGCTGCCGCTGGCGGCGGGAGGCTTTGCTGTAACCCCGCTGAGAAGCCGTCCCGAGCGGCGCGGGTCTGCCCTGGCTCGTGGCCTGAGCCGGGGGGGTGTGCACGTGGGTCCCTGCGCACTGGCCTACGTAGGTATGTGCAGAAGAGGATTTGCTTTTCCTGGAATGCCGGCGCTGTGTATGTTGGAGAAACTCGTCGATTAGAAGAGCAAAAGGACAGCGCACGATTACTCGCCCGAGACGAACGCGGGCCGTAAGCTCATTAAGGGCTTGGAGGCTGCCTGCTGGAGCAGGGGCGTTGCAGTCCCTGGCTGTTGGGAGACCGCTGCACGTCGCTCCCAGAGCTTTGCCTTCCCAGAACGGCGGGAGCCCCTCGGAGACCCCAGCCATGCTGGCGACCCTGATGACAGCGCTGTTTTTTGTGGTGAGAGCGTTTGGGCAGGTGAGTCTGGGCTGGCCTGGCAGCAGGGAGGCTTTAGTGCTTTCCGCTTCAGTTCGAGGAGCGTGTGGGTGATCTTCTTGGAGGAGGTGGTGAGCAGCGGGGAACGTGGGCTTGGCCACTGCCGTGGGCTGGGGATGCCCCAGGCTCCTGCTCCCGTGGCTGTGCAGCCCAGCGGCTCTGCTCCTCGCCAGCACATTGCCCGTGGCGCTGGCCGGGGGCACGGCGGAGGGTCTGGCACCCTAGCATCGGCAGGATCACCCGCAGTTTGGCGGGGGGCGGTTCCCTGTTGCACCCCCGCCTGCGGGAAGCAAGCGCAGGTACTTGGGCTTCCCAGTCTGGCGAGTGCAAACGTGCACGCCGAGTCTCGGAGCTCTTTGGGTTGGGGGGAGAAGGAAAACGCTCCCCTGTGTTGGGCTGCTCTCCACCGGGGAGAGGGAAGAGAGTGGAAATGGCTGCTAGGTTGGCCACGGGCTGTGTCACCGGCCGGGCGGCCTCTGGAAGGACAGGCAGTCATTCCCGGCCCCCTGAGCCTGCCTCTGGCTCTCCTAGCCCCGGCCCCAGCGCTGTGATCCCTGGTGATGCCTACGGAGGAGCAGCGCGCTCTGTCGCTCCTCTGCTTCCCTCCTCTCCTCTTACCTGCTGCAAATCCTTTCCGCGTCCAGCTCGGGACCAACCTGTTCCGTGAGGAGCCCCTGCCGTACCTCGTGTACCAGCCCCTGCCCTGGCAGATCCAGTGCGTGACACAGAGCCGCCGCACCAGCCGGGACAGCGAGGTGAGGGCTGCTTTCTCCGCGGGCCACCGGCCGTGGTGGCAGCTGGTTTGGGGACAGGGCAGTGCCTGGTGCGGGGGGAGCAGCACCCATCTATGACCCGAACGGGCTGCTGGGGGCAGGAGGCTCAGGCTGGGGGGGGGATTTTTTTTTCCCTCGAAAGACAGAAAATAGGGGAATGCCAGGAGGCAGGATAAGCTGAAAAATATAGGAAATGTATTTGTAGACAAATTCAAGCTTATTTTTAGGAATGAAAATATCCCCTAGCAGACCCGACATCCCAGGCGCTGCTGCAGTACGGTGGTGGGGCTGCAGCCGAGGAACCAAACCCAGCGAGTCTGGTTCCACGCTGATGTGAAATGCAGACCTGGTGGGGTAGCCCGTGCCAATGCACCTCCTCAGATCCTACCAGCATGTCTGATTTTTGATACAAAGCTCTCTTCTGCTTCCCCGGGGAGGACCTCTCACAAATGCAGATTACCCAGTCCGTGCTCTGTAAGGGAAGAGCAGCGCGTATTGCCAGGTCTCCCGAAGGGAATGGGAACGGAAAGCTTGGTGAAGCTCGCCCTGTCCCTTCAGAGCCTCCCAGCCAGCCTGGAAGGGACCGTCCTCGCCACCTCTGCCTGAGAGAGAACTAACGCCGTTGTATTTTTGTCCTCTACCTTTCTAGAAAGGCAGGAGCTCTCGGCACAACAGCATCTACTCGATTTCTGGAGAGAAAGGTGAGCGTGGAGCCCGCAGAGACAGCCCTGCCCAAGTAGTGGGGGCAACTCAAGGTTGTGACCGTGGGACGCAGCATTGCAGTCCCTGGACCCTTCTGGGCCCCCTTCTTCTTCCAAAATACCTCTTACCGTCACCAGGCAGGGATTTCTTTGGGAGCCAGCTCTCTGGGAGGGAGGCCCTCTCGGCGAGGTAGCTTTCTGGCCAGCCCAGCCTAGGGCTTGCCGGCGGCGCTGTGGTTTTGGCCAGTTCTCCTCCCTGTGGAGGGTGCCCTTCCTGCCACCCCCGGGAGGGCGCGTGGGTACCCACGGGATGCTGAGATGTTCTTTAAAGCCTGTAGCAGCGGCAGGCGAAGGCCCTAGTGTGAATGCACACCAGCACACGTGTGTGTGTGTGTGTGCAGATGCCTGCCTTCCTCTTCCCATGAAACCTGCCCCAGCGTAGCACACGGGTCCCTGTCCCCCAAAGCAGGGCCCCTTTTCTCCTTGGCCTGGCAAAAACCACCCTGATTTTGTCCCCCTCTCCTCCTCCTTGCTCTTGCCGCTAAGACTCTGCCCCCTCTGCTGAAGTCAAGCGCTCAGCAAAGAGGATTTGAGCACTTCTATTCTCAGGGCGGCTCGGGCGGCAATCGGATAAAGGCAGGTAAAGGCGTCTTCATTCCTTGGATTCTTCTCACGCCCTTTTAACGGGCAGAAAAGGTGGTACCCTAATCATCTGTATCACAGAATTATAGAACGGTTTGGGTTGGAAGGGACATTAAAGAGTTGCTACCCCCCTGCCATGGGCTGGGACACCTTCCACTTAGACCAGGCTGCTCAAAGCCCCATCCGACCTGGCCTTGAACACCTCCAGGGATGGGGCAGCCACAGCTTCTCTGGGCGACCTGTGACGGCGCCTCGCCACCCTCACAGGGAAGAATTTCTTCCTTCTATCTAATGTAGACCTACCCTCTTTCCATCTAAAGCCGTCACCCCTCGTCCCGTCACTCCTGGTAAAAAGTCCCTCTCCAGCTTTCTCACAGGCCCCCCTCAGGCACTGGGGGGCAGCTAGAAGGTCTCCTCAGAGCCTTGTCTTCTCTGGGCTGAACAACCCCAACTCGCTCAGCCTGCCTGTGGCCTCAGACCCTCTCCATGGCCTGCTTGTTATTTTGGGGACCCCAGAGCTGAAGGCAGTGCTCCCGGTGGGGCCTCAGGAGAGCGGAGTAGTGGGGGAGAATCGCCTCCCTCGACCTGCCGCTCGCGCCGCTTTGGATGCAGCCCAGGAGAAGACTTCTGGGCTGCGAGCGTGCATTGCTGGGTGATGTCGAGCTTCTCCTCAACCGACACCCCCACGTCCTCCTCCTCGGGGCTGCTCTCAACCCTTCTCCGCCCAGCCTGTATCTGTGCCTGGGATTGCCCTGGCCCCTGTGCACGACCTTGCCCTTGGCCCTGTTGAACTTCACGTGGGTCGCACGCAGCCACCTCTCAGGTTGGGCAGGACGTGCCCCTGTGGCTCCCCAGCCTCCGGCGTTTCGGTTTTGCGGCGGGCAGGACTTACGGCTGAGGATGTGTCTTGTTAAGCAGGGCAGGAGGGGGCCGATTCCCAACGCGGCCTCGGTTTTTTATGCATCTTTTTACTTTGCAGTTTCTTTTAGGATGCGAATAAAAATGGGTTCAGGTGACAGTGGTGAGTTTATACAGCAGCATCTGGCACCGGGGTTTCTGATCGCTGCTCAGGGGGTGCTTAGCAGTGACACGCTCGCTTAAAGGAGCACCGCTGAGTGCCTGTGATTCAGTTCCCGCTGAATTCCACAATACTTCCCTAATGCCACATTAAGCGCGGGGTGGGGAGGGCTCCCATTTGTCAGCGTGAGAGCTTTATTGCTCTACAGGGGCGGGCT
>NW_009259422.1:342618-343387 GCF_000687185.1 Egretta garzetta | reverse complement strand
GCTCCCATTTGTCAGGGGGAGAGCTTTTTTTCTCTACAGGGCCGGGCTTTTTTTTTTTTTTTTTTTTCTTCTAATCTTATTTGTGTGTGTGAAAGTAAGTGAGTATCATACTTGGTGATTAAATGCGGGGAAGCTGAGGTCTTTGGGGAGTAAAGCTGTGCAAATAGAGGGCTTAGCGCTGCCGGGGAGCCTGGGCTTTCTACGCCTCCCGCTCCCCGCTCCGGCTCCCTCTGCCACGGGGATGCGCCCTGTCGGCCGCTGGAGTCGTGGGCTCACGCTGCGGACCCCCCAGCCTCTTTCACCTCCGAAATGGAGAGAAGCCCTCCCACCCCTGGGCACGCTGCGGCCGGTCGGACCCCGGGGGGGAGGTGGGGGGGTGATGCCAGAGCCCTGCCCTGATCGGTGGGCCTTGGTGCGGGTCACCGGCACCGCCTGTGCTCACCGTGACGCTGTTGTCATCCCAGGCAGCGTGACCCCCGACGCCAGCAGCGAGAGCAAGGTCTTCAGCGATCCTTCTGAGAAGGCGGCTGTCACCATCCAGACGCACTTCAGGAGGTACCAGCAGCAGAAGCAGGAGAGGAAGTAGATGTGTCAGCCACCCGTGCCCGGCGCCGTCCCTCCTTTTGTCTGTCCTGTACCCCAGGGACATCCGCGGCGACTGCGAACCTGCTCCCCGTTACGTAGCTTCTGGTGCTTGCACAGCTGTGGGTGCTCTGCCGGTGGCGACGGTCGCTGCGAGCAGCCAGAGCTCTGCCCTGCTCAGCCCTTC
>NW_009259422.1:341586-342606 GCF_000687185.1 Egretta garzetta | reverse complement strand
GGTGCCCCGGGGGGTTCCCCCCCCCCCAGCCGTGTGGGGGGGAGTGGGGCCCTGCACAGCTGGTGGCAATCCTGGCCAGCTGGTCGTGGCCCAGCTGGGGCTCATTTTGCCCAGCAATAGCCCTCCCCTGCGCCTCCATCGCCAGTCTGCCCCTGGGGCTGGGGCGGAACGCTGCCTTCATCCCCTGCTCCGGGCGCCTGGCTGGGGGAGCTTCTGCGCGCGACGGCGGGAGCTGGCCCCGGCAGGGTGTCGCGTGGGGTGCCCTGGTCTCGGAGCAGGGGTGGGCTGGGGGCTCTGTCTCCTGGGGGTGTATGTGCCGAGGCTGAGCCCCTCTCTGCAGAGAGGGGCAGCCCTGCTGGCTGTCACCCGGCCACCCTGTCCTGGTCTTTTGGTCCAGCAAAGCTGAACAGAGCCCTGCTCCCAGCCTGGCGGGGACAGGACCCCGAGGTTACCTGGGCTGTAGCACCCGTTTTCAAGCGCTGGCTTTTGGAGGGTGCAGAGCTGTCGACAAAGAGGGAATATGAATGCACGGGGCTGTGGGCCAGCAGAGGAACAGGCGGGGGGTTGCTGGGGGGGGGTGTGAGGGTTTGGAGTGGCACGGTGGGTGCTCCGTGGGAGGAGGGAGGAGGTGCTGGCTGCAAACAGTGCTGCTCCGACTGCTTGAGCCTGGTCTCCGCAGCCTCTTTGCCAGGTCCAACGCTGGCTCTTCTGCACCAAGCTGCTGCGCTCTGCCCGTAGAGCCCCGGCTGCTCGCAGGCTGCCCTCTCGGGGCCTCTGCAGCCCCAAATGTTCTCGGCCCTTCTTACAAGGTGAGGATGAGCAGGGCAGCTGGCGACCGGAGCCCTTGTGGGTGCTGGTGTTTGCTGTCCAGCTCTGCTTGCTCGCTGCCTGCTGGGGGTGGTTGGCATCCAGGGCTGCTCGCGGCTCTTCTCCGAAGGTGCACGGGGTGGGCAGGGCTGGCGACAGGCTGGGCTGTCATGCTGCGGCGCTGCGAGCTGCCCAGCTCCGCTCCGGGCTCAC
>NW_009259422.1:338833-340935 GCF_000687185.1 Egretta garzetta | reverse complement strand
GGGGGGGTCCCCTGGCATGGAGAGAGGGCTGTTGGCCCCTGGGTGTGCGCCTGGGGGGGTGCGAGAGGACGTGCAGCCCGGTGGTTCCCAGGACTCCGTGGGTGACGCGAGGGGCTGAGTCACTGGTGACCAGTTGCTGCGCATCCCCCAGCCCCTCCGCGTCTTCCCTTGCCGACTCACCCAAAGGCAAGTTAAGCAAGCTCGCTCTCCGGGTTCGAGCTGCGTAGCCTGATCCTCAGCGCTCAGCTGCCCTGCTCGTGGTCGCAGTACCGATGCTGTACAAAACCCATGTGCTCCTTGCATGCTAAACTGGAAACTTGCCGTGGTTTTGTCTCCAAAAACCTGTTAAAAAGTTGAGCAAATAGGAAAAAAACCCTGGTAAAAAGTTGGGCAAATAGGAAAAATCGTGCACAGAGGTGAATGCTATTCAGAACGGATCTTGGGGTTCGCATGAACAACACAAAAAGCAGACGCACAGCAAGTACTGCAGGAGCAGCCCAACCCTCGTTTGTGCCTGGGTTTGGAGGCTGCCCGATGGCGCTCGACGTGAACCCTCGGGGCGTCGAAACCACAGGCTCCAGGCGCAGGGAGGTATCCCAGATCTGCCCGCCAGCACCTGGAAACCGCGGGCAGAGGGAATGCCATCTCCTGGAAGGGCTGGGGTCGCCAGAAGCAAACTCAAACTTCCCCGTAAAGCTTTCCTTAGGGACAGAAAGGTGCTGATGGGGGAAATACTGACCCTGGTGCTTGTGGTATCGGATGGGATCCCTGATTTCACAGAATCGCAAGGATCTGCAGGGACCTCAGGAGATCATCTAGTCCAACCTCCCTGCTAAAGCAGGTTCTCCTAGAGCAATCTACACAGGACTTCATCCAGGCGGGCTTTGAATATCTCCAGAGAAGGAGACTCCACAGCCCCCCTGGGCAGCCTGATTTCCACCAGCCTATTCGGGAGGTGGCCTCCTCTCCTCTCCGCCCAGGCTGGTGCTGAGCGTTACCGGAATGATCGCCACACCGGACACAAACCGGGCAGCAGCCCTTGCCGGAGCAGCTCGCCCCCCGGGCCTCGGGAGCCAACGGCTGCCGGGTTGAGGCCGGGGCCCTTCCAGCTCGGCCGGGCTGCTGGCGTTGGAGCCCGATGGCAGCGGAGGGGCTGCTGCCCCGCGTGACGGCGCAAGCGGGCGAGGGGCTGCAAGTGGGAACTGTGGGTCATGGCACCAGTAACACCGGCCACTTTATTTGTGTATTGTCACGTGGGTTGCTCATAAAACCACCACCGCTTCTTCAATAAATACCTCCCTTAGATTTTTAAACCCCGTAACACCTCAATTAGTTATAACCTCTTGCTATCGAGTTTTAAAAACCCCCAAAGCAAACGCGCTGTTGCTCCAAACCTTCCTATTCTCACTTACCTGCATAGCAGTTGGAACAGCTCCGCGTTGCTTTCGCCCCTTCCCGTTTTTCTCCTCTGGAACTTCGAAGCGCTGTTGTTGTGGAAAGAAGAGAAGGAACCAGTGGGTAGCAAGTGTGGATGGAGAAGCGATGCAAAGATGAGCTTTTAAATGAATTGCGCTTTGTTTCCTTATTTCCTGTGGCTAACGAGCCCTCCGCTGGCACCAGAACCTCCTCTGGAGGGCAAAGTCTGATTTGGGGTAACTAAAGCAATGGTTAGTGACAGCCTTGGCTCCGTGGGGCTGCCCGGGGCAGCAGAACAGGAAGGTGCCGGCCCTGGGCCGCTGCCCTTGGCTCGTTTCCGCCGTGGGATGTGCCCGTATGAAAGGGGAAGGTACGCGCCACGCTCTTTGGTGGTTATTTGCTATGGGTAGTGGGAAAAACCAAGAGGAAAATAAGACCAAATCCAGGTGGGGGGGCTGGGCTGTGCTTCACCGTCCCTCACCACCCGGGGCCGTGCCCTGGTGGAGCTGTGCCACGGTTCACCGTGCCGCGATACCCTGCCTCCTCGGGGAGCCCTGCGGTGGTCCGTGCCCCGATTCCCCGCCACGGGAGGCAGCGAGGCCACGGCTCCCGGCTCCGTGCTGGATTTGCCGGGCTTCCCGCTGTTCTGCACCTCCCGGGGCTCGCGCGGGGCCAACCGGGCCGCA
>NW_009259422.1:328423-329206 GCF_000687185.1 Egretta garzetta | reverse complement strand
AGGTGCCGCTCACCGGGGGCCACGGTGGCACGGCCATCGCCGGGGTGTCCATTCCCTGGACCCTGCTCCCATCCCTTCCCCTCCTCCTGCTCTGGGGCTCTGCGGGCGAGCATCCCTGGGCTGCTGCGGCGCGCGTTTGGCGTCCCGGCGGGGTGGGGGCTGCCCCCGCCATCCTCCCAGCACGTTCTGCCCCGGCACCGGCTGCTGCCCTGCTCGCTTAACAAACGCCCACGTATAAACATAACCTTTATTGCACACAGCGCTGGGTTTTTTTTCATAGAAAAAGGTATTAACACATAAGCATTTGCAAATTGAAGCAACTCCTGCTGTTTTCAGAACAGTAAAATAGCATGCAATGTCTTTGAGACGTTCCTTTGTAAAACCACCGACAAGATCAGGGGGAACAAAAAGAAAAGAAAAGTCGCTGAGTCTTTCCTTGTGCCCTTTCAAAATGATGTGAAATATATATATATGTTTACATATATATTATATTTTTAAATCTGTAACATCAAATTCTTTGTGCCCTGGTTTCTTTTTCTGTTTGGAGAAGAAGAAAATAGCTTCATTTATACAAAAGAGTCCATTATGTACAAGTTTGTTAATTAAATATAAATGGGGCGGGAGACGAGCAGCGTCCGTGGCGGGCGGTCTCCGGTTGGCGCCCTACACCAGCGTGTAGGACTTGGAGTAGGCTCCAGCCCCCTGTTTTTGAGACCTGCCCACACCCGATGTGCTCATTTCTAGGAGTGAGTCCCTGGAGCCCCCCACTTTGGAGTGCGTGGG
>NW_009259422.1:326388-328280 GCF_000687185.1 Egretta garzetta | reverse complement strand
GGGGGCAGGCCCAGGGGCTTGCTGCCGGGCTCCAGCGTCATGTGCCGGGCCTGCGCGTGGTACGCCCGGGCGAGGTTTCGGATGGAGGCTTCCCGCGGCGGCACCACGGGGCAGGGCTCGTGGGCGTCGGGCTTGCGGAAGAAGGCCTCCGACTTGACGTAGAGCGGGCGGTTGCAGTAGTCGCCTGCGAGGGGAAGCGGAGGCGGGTGAGGCTCCGGGGAGGGGGGGGGTCCGACCCCTCCTGGCCCCCACCCTCTATAGCTGGGGCACGTTCTAGAGAACGGTGCACGCTATATGGTTTGGCATGCTCTAAACACAACGCCTTGTGCTCCGTGACGACTTGTTATGCAACAATTTGTGATCCCGCATTGCATAATGTGCAACACAAAAGGTGCGCTGTAATGAAACAATCCCGTACGCCTTAGGGTTCTCTAGCGTGGGGCAAATGGGAGGAAATGGGAGGAAATAGCAAGAATCGGGAAGAAACAAGTGGAATCGAAGTGGGAAGAAAGGAACAGAAATGGAAGAAACACAAAGATGTATCAATAGTAAGGAAAAATAGACATGGGAAGACAAGAGATGGGAAGAAATACTAAGAAATGAAAAGGAGTGGGAAGAAATGGGGAAAAAAAAAAGAGGGAAGCAAAGGCAAGAAATGAAATGAGAGGAAAGGCGAGGAGAAATGTGCAGAGAGAAGAGGCACAAAGCAGCGTGAAGAGGAGCAGAGAAAAGGGAACAGAAGAAAAGATGGGGCCATCAGCCAAGCAAACAGAAGCGAGGACAAGGGAGGAAAAAGGGGAGCAACGTGAAGCAAAAAGGGGAGCAACGTGAAGGAAAATGGAGAGCAACGTGAAGGGATGCGAGGAGCAGAGAGGAGGAACGTGAAGAGGAGCAACGTGAAGAGGAGCGTGTGTGAAGAGAGAAGGTGGACAAAATCGGAATCATTAGTTAGATTTGGAGTAGGTTCTGTGGGGATCTTTTCTAGACCCCAAAGCGGTTTGGGAAAGATCTCTGTTGAGCGATCCCACCAGTGATCCCAACAGGAAGCCTTGCACCGCCTATCAAGGGAGCCCACACCCACCAAAAGGGATGAGACCGAAAGATCAGTGCTGCGGAGGGGCGAGAGCGATGCTTTTCCCGTTTTCCCTCCTCTCCTGCCCTTCCCAGGGACTCTCCGGCCCTCCACACGTGCATTTTGCTCCGCATCAGGCGACCCCTTCAGCAGGCGGCGCGCACCTGAGGATGAAGCCCGTGGGTACGTACTCTTGCTGGCGCGGTGTGGGATGGGTACGGCCACGCTCTTGCCCCGCTCGCTGTCCTGGGGCTTGGGCGGGGAGGCTGTGAAGCGGCAGATGCCGGGCTCCGAGGGGGTGCTCATGGAGGTCATGCTGTCGGCATTGTCGGTGGTGCCGGTGGTCATCTGGTCCGAGGAGCTGTCAGAGATGAAGCACTCGGTGATCTCAAACTTGGCGTGCTGCAGCTGCTCCTCCAGCTTCGCGTGCTCGTAGGCGCGTGCCAGCTCCTCATAGGTAGACGAGGCGCTCTCCGTTGACACCATGCTGTTCCGCCCCTTGTCTGTGGGGGAGAGGACGCGCCACATACCTACCTGGGAATTCTCCCTGGCCTGGGAAGGCCGTTTTCCACAGCATTGGCATCACGGGAACGTCCAGGGCATCCCTGCTGAGATACGCCTGGCCATCTGGGCACGACCCCGGCTGCTCAGGAGCCGCCCCAGAGCTTCTGGAGGGGACCGGGAGATGAGAGCACAGCCCCTGTCTGCCAGGCAGGGCAGAGCCCTGCACACACGGGCGCTCCCATCGCTTAACCTGGGGCTCGACAGCTCCGAGCAGAGCCGGGAGGGCAAGGAACACCCCCACCAGCACTCACAGGGA